>NC_043745.1:1709934-1844934 GCF_902148845.1 Salarias fasciatus
CTTCGACCACACCTCCCTGCTGCTGTCTGGAGGTAAACTGAGGCTGAACTGAATGTGGACCTGGAGCTGAAATATTTAATGGAAAAGCGGAAGAAGTGCTTCATCAGCCCGTAAAAACTGTTACATAAAGTCATCAGCAGTGCTGACGGGGCTTTTAAAGCTCTGGGAAGGAACCCTGAAGACACCGTTACCATGGGAACCCCTCAGCACAAGGACTCGGTGTGACCGGTCATCACCATGCTGGCAGGAAGGTTGTTTACGCGGTCGTGTTTAATCAGTATCAGTAAGACCGACTAAAGAGACCGGATTGATCAGAACGTCCTCCCACTGAGTCTGTGGATCCATCCCATCATGCCTGTAGGAAGCTGTTAGCTAGTTGTGTTTTGTCATGGAGCAAAACTCAGGGTCTGATCAGGAAAAGGTCACTCTGTCTGGGGAAAGGCGTTTCTTCTGAATCCTCCAGTCCAGCTTTGGAACAACCAGTTTCAAAGAACCAAGACTGAACCTTGACCAGGTGAAGTGACGACGGGAGGCAGTCTGATCTTCTGTTCACATGGACTCTGATTGGATCCTGAATAAAGCTACACCCACTCTGATCCCACTGGACCAGTGCACTTCAAACACAACCAATCAAATCAGAAAGGGGCGGTTTTGGAAGAGGGTGGGTGGTCCTGGAGGAGGGTGGGTGGTCCTGGAGGAGGGTGGGTGGTCCTGGAGGAGGGTGGGTGGTCCTGGAGGAGGTGGAGGAGGGTGGGTGGTCCTGGAGGAGGGTGGATGGTCCTGGAGGAGGGTGGGTGGTCCTGGAGGAGGGTGGGTGGTCCTGGAGGAGGGTGGATGGTCCTGGAGGAGGGTGGATGGTCCTGGAGGAGGGTGGGTGGTCCTGGAGGAGGGTGGATGGTCCTGGAGGAGGGTGGATGGTCCTGGAGGAGGGTGGATGGTCCTGGAGGAGGTGGAGGAGGGTGGGTGGTCCTGGAGGAGGGTGGGTGGTCCTGGAGGAGGGTGGATGGTCCTGGAGGAGGGTGGATGGTCCTGGAGGAGGGTGGGTGGTCCTGGAGGAGGTGGAGGAGGGTGGGTGGTCCTGGAGGAGGGTGGATGGTCCTGGAGGAGGGTGGATGGTCCTGGAGGAGGGTGGATGGTCCTGGAGGAGGGTGGGTGGTCCTGGAGGAGGGTGGGTGGTCCTGGAGGAGGGTGGGTGGTCCTGGAGGAGGGTGGGTGGTCCTGGAGGAGGTGGAGGAGGGTGGGTGGTCCTGGAGGAGGGTGGATGGTCCTGGAGGAGGGTGGGTGGTCCTGGAGGAGGGTGGTGGGCAGGTGGATGAAGTGGCAGGCAGGCAGTGATGTGTGGTGGAGGCCCGGGGGCGCTGTGCTCCGCCCTGTCAGCCACTGGCGCTGACTCCAGACGACACGGAGCCAGAGAACGTCCTGTGGTTCTGTCTCGGTTCTGCACGGTCCTGCCGCCTGGGCCCGGCTGCTGCGTCACTCCTCGACACCACGACAGGAACCGGCTGGTTTCACACCGACGTGAGAGCAGGTCCTGGTTCATTAAAAGGATCCTGTGCGGGGCAGACACAGCCTTCTCTCGCCGGGTTCGGTGCTGGAAGGAGAAGCCGCTCGCCGGATCGGGGTGATTAGCTTGCCAATAAAGGCAGCGGGGGAACAATGAAGACCTGAGCTGTGCTGAATGTTTGAGGAGCTGAACTGCTGGGAGGACGTGAGAGCGGGTCGGAGCTGGAGTCTGGGTGTGAATCTGGGTGCCGGGTTTCAGTCTGCATCTGTTGCTGCAGCCCCTGTGGCCCAAACACTGGCTCTGCTCGCTGAGGCAGTGTCCCAAAATGACTGAGCTGGTGCTCACAGCGAGCCGCTCAGGGGGCTTGAAGCAAACAAACAAAACACAGACGTGATCTCAGCTCTCCCAGATTATGACGGATAATCCGGGTCGTTGCCGGATGACTCTGATTGAGGAAGCGCAGGAGGGATGTACACTTGGTCACCATATCCACCATGTTTGTACACTGGTTATAACTAAAGCAGGCCAATTTACACCATCTCTTTAACATGTTTGAGAGATATTCAGGCTCACCACAGCTCAAGTTCCACTGATTCCTCGGTTTCCTCCATGAGATCAGGTTGGTGACCTTCAGTGACATGAAGTGGCTTTGTAATGCTTCAGGAATACCGCTCGACTGGAGTGCTGACCACCGACGCTGATCTCAGTGGGTCCTTCCTGCTTGTTGGTATTAAAAAAGCACTTCAGGCTAACCACTACAGCTGTAATGTCTGCCAGCTCTAATTCAGCTATGCAAACCACGCTAAAGGTCAGGGTGACTATGGAGGTACACCTCGGCCACTTTCAGGAGGATTATCTGAGCGATGAACAGCGTGTTTCCATGAAGAAAGCCTCCTCAGAGTGTTAAACCACCGTATGGCAGAATCCTCCCTATCAAACCTATCAAAAAGAGCAGGAGAGCGGCGACAGAGCTCAGCACGCAGGAGATCTGCTGGGCAGAAACTAAAGCAGATGATTAACTGAGACTTCTCCATGACTTATCAGGAAGACCCTTCAGAGAGGATGAAAAGCATTCTGTAAACACTCTGTGGCTACAGCGAACATTTTAATCAAGACTCACCTACATTAGTCTTCAAGTATTTGAAACATTGTTCTTGGAGTAAGATACGTGTATTCAGGTCATTTTGAAGTCTTTAATCTTAATCTTATCAGCTCTATCAGATTTTAAAGTCTGCAGGGTGGAGGACTCTGTAGCGCTGACTGGTGGTAGGGAGGAGCATGACAGCTAATTGAAGATCTGCTCCCAAATAAAACACCAAGCAGCCAATGTTTACGGTGCAAACGAATGGCATAGATCCCAAATATGAATGAACAACAATAGTCCACTGTCCCTCCACACACAGCTCAAAGGAAATGTCCCTTCAGCTCCTGGATTACTGGACCACCAATGCACGTCTCATTTCACTACACATGCCAGACATTATCAGTATTACAGCGGTGGAAAGACGGGAGATACATTCTCTGGTGTTTCATACAAATGCTATTAAGGCTGACTCACAGGCTGAGTGCTGAGAGGAGTCGCTGGAAAACATTATATAACCTGGATAATGCCGGAGAAATGACGGTGATATTACCCCGTGACTGATGATAGCTAACGAGACATGCATTTAAATGCCTACATTAAAGGTGATAGTTTCATAGAAACACACCTGTGCTGTAAATGAAGCACAAACACACCTCATGATAACCAGTGATGTGAAATAGAGCTGATCTGCTTCCTGAAGTGATGCCAAATAAAACCAGGACGGCTTTCCCTCATGCTGACAGTGGCATGAAAACCTCGACCACCTCCAGGAAAGAAGCAGGTTCAAGGTGTTCAAATAGAAATTACAACTTTTAAGGTCACCAAACAAAGAGTTTAGAGTCTTCTTGTTATACTCTTGGGGTTGTGTTATGCATTTTTTGTTTCAGAAACAGTATCTGTTTACAAGGACACATCAGAAACAGATTGTTCTTAACTGAGCAGGACCTGGACCAGGAGCAGGACCAGGACCAGGACCAGGACCAGGACCAGGACCAGGAGCAGTAGCAGCGTGTCCTCTGTTTCCTTGGAAATGTAGCCTGTGCACTGTCAAAAAGTTTTTAGCTTATCCCCATGGCCACATGGTTTTTGAAACGACTGACTTTAAGAGTCGTATAAATGAGTCCTGAATGTAATCCAAAAATCTGCCAGTAGTGAAACAATAGTAACTAGATTATACAAAAGATAAATAAAACTAAAGCAATGAAGGCTGAAAATCGAACCCAAACTTTGTGAAAACATGAGAAGCTGAAAGGGAGCATTCAGGTATTGATCACAGCTGGAGGGAGGAGGAGGAGTTACACCGACCAGCAGGAAAGAAAAAAAAACGAAGACTGTTATAAAAACAGTCAGTACTGTGTGTGCATCTTTCTGTTTCCACAGGAAAGCAGCTGTGTGTTACCTGAAGCATCAGTATATCGGTGTAACCACATCAGGACTGGTAATACAGCAGAGTTCAGCAGCGACACAGAGGCTAAAAGGCTTCTTTTCTCCTAACTGAAAGCCATCTTCTAATGAATGACATTTATCCGTCCAGTAATTATTCCATTACTGAACACTTTCCTCCACAGTCACTTAATCTTGATTGTTTAAGTTGGGTGAGGTCAAACCTGCTGCACTTTGGAGGGGAAATATTCTGCTGGCCTAACAAGGTGAAAGTCTCACGATGCTCCGGTTTTCACCCTGGTGTTAGCCACGAAGCCCAGAGACAAACAGAGCTGCTCTGCTTCCAACACGCAGAGAGCAGGACGGATTTTAAATGGCATTGCCTAGCAACAGCCGGCTAAGCTGCTGGCAGCTGCCTGGTCGGGCTGCATACTGATGGATGGAGAGAGACACACACACACACATGCACACACATACGCACATGCACACACGCACGCACGCACACACGCACACACACACTAAAAGTTAATGTGACAGAGCTTCATCAGCGAGGTGCGGAGCAGCAGTGCGGCCCAGCAGGAACATTAATCGCAGCTCGGTTCCACATGAGTGGGCTCAGAATGAGGACCTGAAGCATCACAGTCTGATCTGAAATCAGTCTGAAACTCAACTCACTGCACTGACAGTCATCGATTACAGAGAGCAAGGCGCGGCGTCAGTACGCTAACGGAGCCGGTCACGGCAGGGACCAGTCGGCCCAACGGTGAAACAACCTGCTGGTCAGAAGAGAACAGCTACAGGATGTCAGCAGCAGAACGTCTTCCTACAGCAGCACGACACCCAGCTACACCTTCACCTGCTCCACCCAGACGAAGCAGCACCTTCACCTGCTCCACCCGCGCTGCTAGCTGCTAGCTGCTAGTCACGCTCAGGCTGGTTTCGGATGTTGGTCGGAGCAGACCACACAGCTCTTCACCCCGGTGAGCTCAAACATCTGCTGCACTTCACTTATTGAAGCTTCAAAGTCCTCAGGAAGTTTCCGGAAGATGTTGAGCCTCAAGACGCGCTGCAGGCACGATGCTGAGCGCTAACCTCTGGAGGACGGCATCAAGCAAATAGCTGCTTCTCCATTTCATCGACAATGTTTTTAATGGACATGATACGAAGTGTGAGGTTTAGATGGGTTTATTTTTTGCTTGTTTTTATTATTTTTTTTTAATAAATCAAATAGCTTTGTCTACACACACACACACACACACACACACACACACACACACACACTACTGACATTTATTTCACAACTTATTTATCAGTGAGGATTAAAAAGCTCATAACATTCTTAACACTTATTTTCTCACACCTTCCAGGCACTATTGACAAGAATAAAGCAAGCTGAAGCAGAAAAGGCTGAGTTGGAGGAACAAAACCTTGTTCCGTTATGTGTGAAGAACAGAAGGGGCGGATTGTTCCTGCTGCAGTCCAACATAAAACGATGAGCCTGGATGTGGGGCTGGTGTCCAGATGAGCTGCAGCTGTGAGGGGTGAGGCCGAAGGAGGAGAAGCTGCCAGACGGGCCAGACATGGAAGAACTGAGGCTGAAGCATGATCTCTGATGTGTCGCTGCAGCGGTGGCAATGAAGTGATGAGTTAAATACCTGAAGGTAGTTTGAACTCCGGGCTCAGGGCTGTGAGGGAAGGAGCTAATCCAGAGCACTTCAGTCACACCAGTGTTTGTGTCCATCTCAAACTCTCCCAGCATTCAACGACATGATGAAAATTACCACAGCAGCTCCGAGCTGTGTGTCTTCAGGATGTTTTCCTCCGTGTGCGCTTGTGGCCGAGCCTGCAGCGGATCATCAGGGAGACAGCGGCCCTCTGCAGCCGCCATGCAGCCAGGAGCCAGACGCCAGTGACGGGATGGCTTCTGTGAGCGCAGCGTGCTGGGAACAACCTCCAGCAGAGGTTAACTACATTATTCTGTTACTGTCACACACTCACTGACCTACAGCCTCCAGTCCTCTCTGCGCAGACACGAGAGTGTGTGTGTGTGTGTGTGTGTGTGTGTGTGTGTGTGTGTGTGTGTGTGTGTGTGCGCGTGTGTGCCGCTGCTCCCGGGGCTTGTCCTCTCTTGTTTGTTGATTCGCGCCTCTTCCTTGAGACAGTGGTGACATGCAAAGGTTCGTCCTGATGGACAATAATAGCTCGGCTCTGCGTCTGTAATCAGCCGTTAGCTGCCGGTGGGGTGGAGGGGCGAGGGGCGGCGGCAGCGGGGGGGGGGGGGGGGGGGGGCCTGCCGTCATGTAGTGGTGTGAGATACAACAAAAATCACTTAAGTTCAGCCGTTTCCATCTGTGACCTCCTTTCAGATTCCATAAATAGCTCAGCCTCACCTCTCACTGTGACACACACGCACACACACGCACGCCCACACGCACACACACACACACGCACACACACACACACACACACACACACACACACACACACACACACACACACACACAGCCCAGTGGAGGGTGGAGTGTGACATTCAGACTGCTCCTCCTGTGACGGAGCTCGTATGAAGCCGAGGCGCAGTGTGTGCGTGTGTGTGTGTGTGTGTGTTTGTGTGTGCAGCAGTGTTTGATTGGGTAAAATCAGAGTTTGGAGCTGCAGAAGCGGCTGCAGCTGTCTTCTGCTGGACTCGGGATGCTTTCCATCTCAGGCCATATTGAAACCCTCCTATGTGAGCTTTCATCAAGTCCTGCAGAGCGGGGAAACACCTTTCTGAAACTGCTCCTGATTCTGGCCCTACGCCTGGTCCTGGTCCCGCTCCCGGCCCTGGTCCTGCTCTCCTCGTGGCGTCCCTTCGCTCTTCATTAAGTACAGCGGCGGCGTGCTGAGTTCACGCAGTGGGAATGGGCTCTCTCTCCTCCGTCTCATGGAGTCGTTACGTTTTGTTAACACGTAGCATCAGACACGTTAAGCCAGGGTGTTAGGCTCCGGTCCTGGAGGTGTGCTGCCCTGCAGACACGGCTCATTACTGGGCTTTCTGATCAGATGGAGGCGTGCTGCAGCAGCAGACAGCTGAAGCATGCCGGAGGGCCGGGGTTTAAGACTACTGCCCTGCTTCATTTCACTTTTATCACATCCAAAATGCTGGACAAAGTCCAGGCTTTTAAATTTCGACATTAGACTTTTCCATTAATTGTTTGGAGTTGATATAAATTGGTTAATTTCTTTTTTATTTCTCTTAACCTTTGACCTGATTCTCAGCGTGTCAGACTTGGCTTTTTGGTTTTTCCACTGTATTCAGCGAACTCCAGATCGTTACTGCGTGTTTCCTGAACCGTTCCCTTCGTGACGTCCCTCCCTTTCCGTTCTGCTCCTCCTCCACAGACACTCCCTCTGAACAACAACTCGTCCCATCCTCCTCGGAGCCCCGGCAGCTTTCACAAAGCAGATTTAATTAATTTCCAGAGTGAACGGCTGAGTGGAGACGGGCCTGTTGTCTCCGGGCTGAACGGAGGGAGGGAACATCTCTGACGGCGTTCAGAGGAACGTGAGCGAGTGAAGAGAACGGCCGACGCGATGAGCAGCAAGCCTCCGCTCAACGCTCACTTCTGTTTGCCTCAATTACCCACATAATCTCAACAAGTCTGTGGAAACATGATGGAAATCCACAGTTAGGCCTGAAAGACACTGAGAGCAACTTCCTAAACCCAAACTGGAGTTTCCCTCTGAATCTTCCCACAGGAACCAAACCAGCAGCTCTGAGCTCCTCTGAGCAGCTGCTGGATCACACTCCTTCACTTGAACGTAGAGAATTCCAGACTGTCACACAGACGGTGAGAAGCTCAGTCATGTTCAAACAGGAAGCAGCCTGTGAACCAGGGTTTGCGCTATAAAAAAATGGCACCGGACAACGTGACCGGCAGGTTTTCAATTTACCGGACAAGCGCTTGATTTCCCGGTCAAATATTATGGGGGGGATTTTTCATAGGGCGCCACCCTCACCTGTCAAATTTCGTGTGGACTACATTTCAATAGAATGGTAGGGGAATTTATTCAAAGATATGCCCAAAGATTAGGACATATACATATATATGGTTTATATATACTGTATGTATATATATAAAGTCTACTCACCTGCAAAGCAAGTCTGTAAAAAAAAAATCTATTCCTGTTATTAAGTGGGGGTGTATCGATGTAAACTTTGTCGCTCTACGTGACAAAGACATTTAAAAACATAAAGAATTTGGTCCTAGAAACATTTTTTCTATCTTCAAAGTAAAGTTGTGTTTGCAAAAACTGATTATAAACCCTGCAGTGTGCATCAATGAGTGAGGAGTCAGACAGCGGCGTCCCGGACAGCTCCCCAGTAATGACGGTCAGGATCCACACCTTGACAACTATGACATTTGGGCTCTATCGGGCTTTGACCCTTTCTCCTCTGAACTACTTTGTTTAGTAAAGAAGTCTTTAAGTTTCGCCTGTTTCGACACGTGTCTCCCGCTGTATTATCGTTGTGCTGCGCGCTTTGTCGGAGTAATGAAACACTGCTGCAAGTTTAGTTCTGCCTGAAAAAAAAAGGTTTTTTTTCCACATAGATGAGGCTTATTCATAAAAGATAAAATTTGGGGTTTTATTGTTGTTTTTTTTAATGAAATGAGGTGGAAACTGCCTTTTTGAATTCAATTTTTGCTTGGAGGGAATATTCAAATAAAAATTGAGCTCGGACGGAATATTTTTCACTGGACATTTTGACCGGTGGTGTTAAAATATGTCAGACTTCGGCAGATCTTACCGGTCAAAGTCCGGTAATTACCGGATAACGGAAACCCTGCTGTGAACACAGGAAGCTACTGTTTCTGCTGAGCGGAGGCTTTCTGATGGGACAGTCCCGTCATGACGGGCTTCACTGGCGCTCTGGCACCGTGCTGTCAGAGTCACACTGGATGAGACGTGACAGTCAAACATCATCAGCATAAAGTCAGGTTTACTTCAGCCATGGACACGGCTTGACCTGATGTATCCAGTACAAACTGAAGTTAACACACCAAGCATCTCGATTATATCGGATTCATGGTTCAGGACCAGAACTACAAACCAGGTGCACCTGTGAAGAGGTTCAGGTGCGTGTGTGTGTGTGTGTGTGTGCGTTCTCGTATTTCTATCCTTGTCGGGGCCAAATGTCCCCACAAGGATAGCAAAACGTGGAACGACGTGCCTTGTGGGGACCTTTTTCCGGTCCTAAGTAGGAGAAACAGTGTTTTCTTGACCATGTTGTTGTTACTGAAAAAAGTAAAAGTGCAAAAACATTTTTTTAGGGTTAGGCTTTGTTGTGGTGTGGGTTAGGGTTAGGGTAAGGGTCAGGGTTAGGGGCTAGACATGAATGGGAGTCAATGGAAGGTCCCCACAAGGATAGAAATACGAGACTGTGCGCGTGCGTGTGTGTGTGTGTGTGTGTGTGTGTGTGTGTGTGTGTGTTTGGGTGTCTCATCAGGACTGTGGGAGGAATATGACTTGATATTCATGTATTCATGTTTCAAAAGAGGACATACTGGATTTTACTGATGTCGACCGTCTATTTCACTAAACATATTCTCAAAACAATGGATAGAGGGAAAAAACAAAAGGTTTGTGTTATTATCAGAAGTGTGAGTGAGACGCCATCAGCAAGTCTCCAAACTCACATTTCCTCAATGCAGCACGGCTTCATTTCACAGGAGCTTTAATCAGTTAGATTCATTTAAACAGCGTATTGTGGACATAGTTCAGGGAGATGTGACCAAACACGCTCAGCTGTAATGGGATTAAATCTAATTCTTCCATCCGTGTTTGTATTTCTGTTAATCTGGTGGCCACAGCTGGAAGGAGCACCAACTTCTGGGTTTAACATGTTGTTTTAGGTGAAGCTGAGTGATCTGAGCACAGGGACGATGAAGCCAGTCTACTGTCTCGATCAGTGTGTCCTGAGCGCTGGTCTGACTCTTGGTCTGCGCGGTGGTCTTAGTATTGGTGGTCTTTCCACTAAAGCAGCTAAAAGCTGCTTAAATTCAACAATTTATTTTAAATCCACAAAGACTTGCAGTCTCCATCTCAGCAATAATTAAGATTTTTTTTTTTAAAGATTGCAGCAGAGGATAAGAAAATCCTCCTCTGCTAGGTTATACATGGTTAATTACTTCTCTTTATTCCGCTGCAGAGATAAGAAGGAATCCCTGGAACAACAGTGAGCACTACGTTCATGAATTATTCTCTCCACGCTGAAACACCGAGGTGACAAATATCGATCCCAGCTGCCAGAACAGCCTTCAATCAAACCATCACAAAGGTAGTGATGCACGTCCAGCGCCCATCAATATTAATGGGATTCACTGCTTTATTGGCCTGACTGCATCCACAGCTCCGTATTTTCCCTCACAACTGGACTTCAGCAGTCAGCATGTGACTGCATGAGTCAGAAAAACCACAAAGCTCAAACGCTCCTCATATTTGCAGTGACAGCTTCAGTGCAAAACTGTTCAAAACAACTGCCAGGCACCTAATCTGAGGGTGGAACGACTGTCTGATAGTTTCGGGGTTAAGGCAGCTGGCTGAGGAGCCACATGTGGCTTTAGGTCTGGATCTCAAACATATTTCAGTTCAGGAGCCAATCTCATCTTGAGCTGGTGGGTAGCGGTTAAAAAAGGTTCCTAACAGCCCATACATTCAAACTTTGAAGCCTTTCTTTGTGGTGAGGCAGAGCGTGCGTGATGAAAATGTTGACATTGTGTTAAAACTGAACAATGACCACATTAAACGACTCCAATTTCAACATGAAGACGATTTTAATGAAACCTGGTGTAAAATTCATAATGACAGCATGGCGCTGAGGCTAATGCTGCTCAGCTAGCTGTCATGGCAGCACTGCTGTCATCTCAGCTCAGCTCTCAGCGTTATGTTGTGTCGCTACTCTGAAGAAATTTGTTAAAAAAACAATGTTTCTTTTGACTTTTGGCGATCAGCTTGGTGGTCAGATGAATTTGACTGGATGGGAAGATGTCAAACAAGAACGAACTGATGAGTCTGACGGCGGAGCTGCACGTTAAAGTGATCCGTTCAGGTCAAGGTAAAGGTAACCATGAATGATTAACGCCTGAAGGCCGGCTGGGGAGACTCCAGCTCATCAAAACCACACATGCTGGAGGTGTGAAAGATATTTCATTTCCCTCCGAGAGGCTCAGTGGATCATTTTGGCCCAGTCGGAGTGGATGAAACTGCTCACTCCACAGAACCTCAGAGCTGCTCTGAGATGAAGACGACCAACGGCAGAACGCTCAGCTGAACGTTGGACAGACGTCATGTTCCATGATTAGACTGATCTGACTGAAGCACACAGAGAACAATGGCTCCGTCCTCAGAGGGGGCAGGTGATTGGGGTCAAAGGTCATCACAGAGCTGATCCTACTGATGTGTTCAGCTGTAACACACACACACACACACACACAAATGCAACAGACATATGTACATGTAATTATGTGTAAGTCGCTGGAGGCAAATCACACTTTAAAGCTGACCTTTGTGTCTTTAATCAGTGTGTGTGTGTGTGTGTGTGTGTGTGTGCAGCCATGAATGATTACAGTGAAGATCATCCCATTCTCCCTAGGCTGAAACATATGATCCTACTGCACGCACGCACGCGCGTGTGCGTGTGCGTGTGTCTGCAGGAAGAGGAGCAGGTGTGGATCATCTGCAGCTGTGACACGAAGCTTTTCAGTGCTGATGGGAACACGGAGATGGCTTCACAGATAATGGCAAAAAAAAAATAAAAAAAAATTGGAACGACTGAATCTGACTGAAGAAATGTGTTAATGGTGCAGCTGCCATTGAGCGCCACGCCCCGAAAGGAGTGGACCGTCATCAGGCTTCCTGTGCCAGGAGCTGCTGAAGCTCCGGACCCGGGACAGACCCTGGAATAGGAGCCCAGCCCAGCGTCTGACATGCCGTGATCCTGGAGCTGCTGCAAACCGCAGCACCTTTGGGCTTTGTTTAAGTTCCGCTGCTGCTGCTTGTTGCTTAGTGACAGCGTCAGCAGTTTCCGTGCACGCCACACACACTCCCAGCCTCAGTCTGAGGAGGTGAAGGGACTCTGGACAGGAAGCTAGCAGCCGCTGCTGCCGCTGCTGCCGGGGCTTCTGCACTGAAGCTGTGGCTCGTCTGGACTCTTCTGCAGGACAGAAAACACCTGCCGTGTCTTTTGGAGACATGGAACTTCCATTCGTCCTCCAGCTGTTTCAACCCCAGCGGACTGTGGCTGAAGCAGGAGAACGGCAGGCTGCTCATGTTCTGGGTTTTTCGTGGTTCCTTCAGACCGGGGCTGTCGGACTCCACACACACTTCCAACAAACCAGCAGCTCCTCGTGAAAACGTTCACATCAAATTCACTTCCTCGTCAGCTGACTCCGCTCCACTGTGTTTCTGTCCAGATCCGAGCAGTGACGCAGGATTTGTGAATTCCAGCTCCATAGCCCGCTGGGTCTGACTGCTGCTGCTTCGTCTCGCTGTTGTTTGATTTCTGTCACAGCGGCCGACATGATGTGACACAGCTGGACGGAAACGTCTTCATTAAAATAGTTTGTTCACTTATTGACTGTTGAGGCCAACATCTTCGACGGTGTCTAGTTATTTAATTCACATTCATATGCGATAATGGAAGATGCCTGGTGGCTATTAAACACGTTAACGGTGCAATATGTAAGACATTTACTATAAAACCACTGAAAATCATTCCCATGTTTCACCTTCCATCGAAGAAACGTTCCCTTTAAACAATCTGTCGTCTCCATCAATAAATGTCTTCCTAAAGTTTTTCTCTTTCAAAATGAGAGTTCCGGGATGGAACAACTCCGATGGGCGGGGCCAGGCCATCACGCGTCCTGGTTCCAGAGCCAATCATATTCACATATGACTCCAGGTAAACTTCAGGTGCGTGCACGACGCATCTGAACTGTCTGAACTCACTTAAAGGTGCAATAAATAAATAATATTACTTATTGCGCCCTTAAAGGAATACTTAAAGGAATGTTTAAAAAACGTGTTTTTTTTTCAATCCATGAAAATAACGCTTTGATACACAGACCTGCTCGTGCGCAGTGCTCCCTGAAGGATATACCGGAGCACAGCGGCTGAGTCTACGGCTGCTACTGCTGTGCTCCGGTATATCTGCGCATGAGCAGGTCTGCGTGTATCAAACGTTATTTTAATGGATTGAAAAAAACCAAGTTTTTTAAACGTTTTATAGCCATTCGGATTTACTTCACGCGCTAATACGCCGTCCCCTGGACAACTGGAAGGAGGATTTTGTCCACTTTTGTCAGTCCGGCTTTGTCTCCTCTTCACCTCCAGCAGCTGAGCTAAGCTAACTACGATGCTAACAGCTGGGATCCAGCCGCTGGACGCACAGACACAAAAAAGGTATTTATGAGCTTATCTCACTTTGTAAATGATAGGGATAGGGCGTGGGTCCAAAATCTTTAGAGTATTCCTTTAAAGGAATAAATCTCTAACTAAGCACATTTGGAAAACAGAGAAATCAAACTGAACCAGTGACTCTCGACTGGCCTGAAGTCAGAACACAGCAACAACTGCCTGAATTAAAATATGTTGAAGTTTGAGCCTGACAGAGTGGAAAAGAGGGAAATACTGCCTTAACTGCTCAACTGGCTCATTAAAACCTGAACAGGGTCCACCTGTGCAAAAATGAAGTAAAGCTGATGTCCACTGCACTGTAGTTGGATGATAAAAGACATGGACAGTCTTATCCTCCACCGTCCCTCATCCGATGAGAACCGTAACTCCTATTCTTGATGCGTCAGTGCTCGATGAACACTCGTACAGACTGGGACTCTTCCACTGAGTGAGACAGCTGTTTTCACTTCACTCATCCCCGGCAGCTGCACCATCAACACATTTCTCCAGTCACACTCAGCAGTGAACATCAGCACACTTCACCATGTGCTCCTTGCTTTACTGGCAGGAGTGATGAGGCGTTTCAGACGGTAGAAGAAGTTTCATACAGAGAAAGAGAAAAGACTGTTTCATATTTCAGAGGAGGTCCTGCAGCGACACTCATTCTGCTCAAAATAAAAACAAATAACGTGAAATCACCTCGTATGTCTCACAACCTCCCCACTACTTTGTCCTTCTGCTGCCTCCATCTGCTCATTGTTCATCGATTCCCTCCCATTCCGCTCATCTCACTCTCCCTCCACCGCTCCTGCTTCCAGCAATGAAACCAGCATTCATTTAGCTGAGAGGAGGAGTGACGCTGGCAGGGCCTTTATCTGAAAAACGGCTATAAATAACCAGCTGGAAGGACGAAAGACAGGAGGAGGAGGAGGAGGAGGAGGAGGAGGAGGAGGAGGAGGAGGAGGAGGAGGAGGAGGCGGCATGGATCTGGAGTGAAAATAGACCAGTTGTATGTTGGAGAAATATTTGGTTTGCGGAGAGCATCTGTGGGGGGAATGAAAAGGTGTGTGTGTGTGTGTGTGTGTGTGTGTGTGTGTGTGTGTGTGTGTGTGTGTGTGTGTGATCCAGAAGATGACAGCAAAGTGTGATGATGGAGAAGTTCTCTGAAAGCTGCTGCTGATGCACCAAAAAAAAAAAAAACACTGCAGATCAGAAATACTTCAAACTGACGGAGCAGAGGGCTGGAACAACGGGCCGCTGGAGGCGTCATCCACCCAGCAAGACGGTCATCCACCCAGCGAGACGTTCATCCACCCAGCAAGACGGTCATCCACCCAGCAAGACAGTCATCCACCCAGCAAGACAGTCATCCACCCAGCAAGACAGTCATCCACCCAGCAAGACAGTCATCCACCCAGCAAGACAGTCATCCACCCAGCAAGACGGTCATCCACCCAGCGAGA
Organism: Salarias fasciatus; assembly: GCF_902148845.1. Lineage (NCBI taxonomy): Eukaryota > Metazoa > Chordata > Actinopteri > Blenniiformes > Blenniidae > Salarias > Salarias fasciatus. Next base: position 1,724,801 of record NC_043745.1, read on the forward strand.
CGTTCATCCACCCAGCAAGACAGTCATCCACCCAGCAAGACGTTCATCCACCCAGCAAGACAGTCATCCACCCAGCAAGACAGTCATCCACCCAGCAAGACGGTCATCCACCCAGCGAGACGTTCATCCACCCAGCAAGACAGTCATCCACCCAGCAAGACGTTCATCCACCCAGCAAGACGTTCATCCACCCAGCAAGACAGTCATCCACCCAGCAAGACAGTCATCCACCCAGCAAGACGTTCATCCACCCAGCAAGACAGTCATCCACCCAGCAAGACAGTCATCCACCCAGCAAGACAGTCATCCACCCAGCAAGACAGTCATCCACCCAGCAAGACAGTCATCCACCCAGCAAGACGTTCATCCACCCAGCAAGACGGTCATCCACCCAGCGAGACATTCATCCACCCAGCGAGACATTCATCCACTCATCCAAATTATTATATATTGATTTTTTAAATTTACCTGGAGTCAAACTTGCAGCTTTCATGTATTTTTCACTCTAGCGCTGGATAACAGTGGACTGATTTTGTCCCATACAACGCAGTTTGCACACTGAATGCACATTTGGAATCAGGGGTGTTTTACATATTGATCATTTTCTGAAATTTTTAAAATCCTTGAAAAGCGCCTGTCTCAGTGTGTCGTCAGTCTTCAGTCAAGCATTTTGAGACTGTTGATCATCTCCAGTAGCGTTGGAGGAAATGAAGCGTGAATCAAACATCTGCACTCAGACTGTTTCAAACCACATTTGCTTGTAAAGCTTTGTTAAAGACTTTAAAGAGGTGAAAGGAGACATGGTCTCTGTCACTGTAAACTAAGCGACAGAGGACGTCCACAAGCTTCTGTGACCTCTGAACTCTGGCCTCAGCCCCCTGAACTCAGATCGGGTGTCACTCATCTTCATTACATGCTGATTTGAGACACTCCTGCTGGGATCGGACTGCAATCGCAGCACGTTCTGCAGGAGCGGCGCGGGATTACTGAGTGTGAGCTTAAACCCTCCAGCAAATGGGAACAGGAAGGAGAAGCTGTGGCCTGAGTGATTAGAGCCGCGGAGACAGAAGTCATCTCTGGATGAGGGTGACCGTGAAGAGTTAAGCCCCACAGGACTTACTGGGGGAACACACACACAAACACACACACACACACACACACACACACACACACACACACACACACACACACACACACACACACATACACACACACACACACACACACACCAATCAGTATGCAAAGACAATCACAGCCCTGACCCCCGCAGCTATCTTATCTTCATCTTTGAGGCTGGATAATCCACACGGGTCCTTCAGCAAACATACGTCCTCCTGTTCCAGGAGCCCGTGGCGGTGGAGGCGGCGGCGGCGTTGTCCCGGTGGTTTTTAAATGTCGGTGAGCTGAAGAACACGCTCACCTCAGCGCGTTCAAAGCGCAGTAATCACGTCTTCATTGCAGCGCCGTGCCGCTCGCTTCGTTTCCACGCCGCAGCGAGCGGCGCTTCCCTCCGGCCTCATCCACACTCACATGTCAGCAATCACTCTCAACTCTGGAGCCTGAACCACGATTCACCGACTGTCTGGGGCATTTCAGGAGAAAACGGACTAAGGCCTCGTTTACACCACAACACAACATTGCATCCTTTTTCTGTTGTCATTTCGATTTACATTTCCACGGCAACGGCAGAAACACTGAACAGGAAGTAGTCAGCGTGCCAGGACTCCAGATGCAGATGGATGGAGAGCAATCCGCTATAAGCAGTAACAATGGGAGAAGACAGACACTGGAGTGGACAGACGAAGACCTGAGGCTCTTACAGGGGAATCAGCTCTAAAGCCAGAGCCTGGACTGAACCATGACACTCTGGAGGACCCATCTTTGTTACTGTCCTTCTACTGAGCACGTGCAGAAGAATTATTTACTGCAGCCGTGTTGTATCTGCGCAGCAGCAGTATTCCCACATAAACAGACACAAACAAACACAATGAACATTTTCATTTTCACTTGAGGGTCTCCTGGGAGTCATGCTAACCAGCCACATATTTTGCCTTTTAGGATTTAGCTGATTTCCCAAAACATGACTGTCCATGGAGGGAGGAGAGTTTGACCCGCTCCCCTCCCTGTGGCCCAAACACTGACCAGTGTGTCGCAGTGAATCGCTTTTAATTTAGCAGCGACTCCAGCTAATCAGCCGAAACACGTCCTAATCAATGAGGCCTGGGCGAGGCGGCATTCCTTCATGTCACAGCCACTGCAGTCATTTCACAGTAATTTAATGAGTAAATTCAGCCTCCGTCGGGCAGCCAGAGAAGAGCCGAAGGAGGGAACATAAAACAGTGACGGCTCGGAGCTGAGCAGATTTACATGAACCATGTGAGTGATTAGGTTTCAATCTGCGCCTGCCGTGTTTTCTCTGGATGCTGGAGTTCACGTAATCTCATCAGGACGCTTCATGACAGCTGCAAATGGGCTCAACGGCATACGGACTCACATGAGATCTATATCTCTCACCACACTGCTTTTAAAAGCCCAGCCAGGTGTGTGTGTGTGTGTGTGTGTGTGTGTGTGTGTGAGAGAGAGAGAGAGAGAGAGAGAGAGAGAGCGAGCTGGAGTCGAGTTCAGGATCCACTTGAGGGAATTTCTCATTTACCAGAAAATATCTTAAATCATGAATTGACTCAAACTAGTAAACTAATCAAGGGCACTTCTTCAAGTGGAAGCAGGGGAATCGAACCTACAACCTTCTGACAGGAAGACGACCACACTCGAGGGTTCCAGTGCCACACGGAGCGCCGGGCGTTGTGCTCCTACCTGCCGCTGGTGTTGTGGAGCACCGCCAGGGCGTCGGGGAAGCCGTCCAGGTTGTAGTCCCCCAGGTGCAGGACCAGAGGGGAGGAGCCGGGGGGCCCCCGTGAGAAGCTCCACATCGTCCCCCTCCACTGGAAGTCCACCAGGACCTGAACCCACTGGAACAAAGCAGAGAGTCGAGGCCGTCAGTGAAGACTAACATCTCTCAAGAGGAAACGTGGCTTCAGCTCTCATGTCAGAAAAGTCTCATTTATACGGAAACATATAACAAAAGAGAGAGGCAAAAAATCCTCTCACTTATTAATGGACTCCACTGCTGACTGCAAAGTAGACAGACGTGACTCTAAATAAACTGAAGCGCTACCGATCGAACACAGCTACATAAATAAACCTACAGCTGTGAGAGCTGCAGTGCTACACAAGTTATCGAAGAGTCACACTGAGCTCACAACACACTCTGGAGATAATAACTCACGTTTCAGTGACTGAAGATGAGTTACAGGACCGTGTGAACTTCACTTCCTCTTTTTAATCACGCAGCAGTTTAATAGAAGACAGCATGTGGACGAATATTACTGATTATATTCCGTATTTAATCCACCAGCTGAACACCTTGCAGCATGTTTTACTGTAAAAACAAGCGGCGGTTTAAACGTTAAACTGTGTGGATGATTAAAATCAAGCTATTTAAACCTTGGAATATCGCCTCTGGTGATTTCATGTTGATTCAGAAAGCCCTGAATGGACTGACTGGATATTCAGATTGTTGTTCCTGAACGTATGCTGGAGACCAGGGGTCCTGGTGGTCACTGGGGGACAGAGTTCATGGAGTTCATTTGGAGCAGCCGTTGGAACGATGTGGATCAGAGCCGTGCTACATGCTACATGCTAAAGAGTTTGAGGCTCATACAGCATGGAAGCTGCATGCTAAAAGTGATTACAGGCTGACTGACTCGGGCTTTAGCAGCGAGCTGGGTCCCTCGGACTACAGGTACAGAGCAGTGTGTGGACACACACTGCACACAGCGCTCTGTGTAATCTGTGCTAATCACAGGACCTGTCAGTGGTTCTAATGTTATGGCTCAGCAGCCGATGCTGATTCATGTCGTGAGGCGTACTAATCTGCAAAATCAGATCACGACCTGTACTCACAGCCTCAATACAAGCGACAGTAAAAACACACATTAAGCTTGTGAGTAAAGATTAAGTGTCACCATTAAAGTCTGAATCAAACTCCGGCGTCTCTCCTCCCACAATCAATGTGGAGACAGAAACGGCGCCGGAGGCAGGGCGGAGCTCCTGATCCCCCCGCCGCCAAACCAACACGTTCCAGGCGCAGGCTTCAGCAGAGCCACGTGATGAGAGGAGACTGTCTTCAGAATGCTTCAGTCATCAGTCAGTTCCAGCGTTTAAGGAATAACTGCAGGTTGAAACCGGTTCTGTCCTCCTCTTTCAGTTTTTAAAGATGGCGGCGTCCCGGATCCTCGCAGTGACACTGGAACGCCCAGCAGGACATTAGAACGCTGCCACTGACTGATGCGTGGGCTGGAAAAACAAACCGCGCAGAGTGTTTCTCACGTCGTAAACAAACGGAGCATGTGACTGAGTCCATTATCTGCTCACTTCATATCAGTGCTGTTACACTAAACAGCTGCTTCATTACCCCAACAAACCAGCACGGGCTGCACCAACACTTTACACGATACGTCTCATCTCACTCAAGGTTGGAGCGCGCCGGCAGACACTTCCACCGGCTGCTGCCGCGTCTTCCAAGCCTGAATGTTCTCGTGTCGGCAGAACGAGCTTCACTGCCTCATCAGAGGCCATGTGTCTTCACGTCCGGAGCTCCTCGCCATCAGAACTGACAGTTGGAGCTCGGTCTCTCTGATACGTGACACAGCGTGGCTGGAGCACTGAGCGAAATGAAGATCCAGTAGTCTGATAAACGGAGCGAGCTACATGGTATGGGATCAGGAGGGTGAACTCCAGCAGGCTTTGTTCCAGCTTGTTGACTTGGTATTAATGCCAACTTTACCCTGATAGTCGAGCTTCTTTCATTTGTGGCCCGTTGCCAGCGGGTTTGCTGTAATGTGAAGTGAAATATGATCAGCTGCCAACAGCGGAGGAGTGACTGCTGAGACCTGCTGTCTGGCTGCATCTCTTCTGAGCCGCTGGACGTTACAGAGTAACGGTCACGACCTCTGCAGACCGCCGGTCCCTCACTCAGGGTTCACTCGGAGTGTCCGGGTGACGACCAGGAGTGTCCAACATGCAGCCCGAGGGGCGAAAGGCGTTCCGCCAGAGGTCCAATTCGGCGAGCAGGAAGTTTCCTCAAATCACATCAAGATTGACACGACAACGGCGCTCAGAGGAGGTGAACATGAAACTTTTTGAGAATGGCTCTCAAGGTGGAACTTTTTGAAAGAGCCCCTACCACTGTCACTGTAGACGGAGGGAAACAGCACTTTCTGTAAACGCCGCCGCTACTGCACAGGTGCAGCACAGCCATCGTGAACGCTTCTTCTGCACATGCTCAGCAGACGGACAAGAAGAACAGTCTAGACTCCTGACTCCTGATCCTGGGCCAGATCCTCCTGGACTTGGTCGTTTCAGAGTTGACAGTCACCATAATAACAACCCAACTGGGTGTTCTGTCCATATGGATGTGTGAGTTCTCCAGCGTTAATGTTCAGAGTTTATTGTTCCCTGCAGCGTGCCTGAGGGGTTTCATTGCTAAAGCCACGTAAATATCACTGCTCTCAACAGAAATAGCTGTAAAGCATTCATCAAGACTGAAGGCAGAAAAGTCAAGATTTTCATCAAAACATGCCATTCCTTAAAGCTATAGTGCGTAACTTCGGTCGCCCTCTAGTGGAATTCTGCGTTATTACAACAATAAAGCCGGCGCTTCCATATGACGTACGCTCGGGTGTCCCCAGTGCCCCCCCCTCCCCCCAATCTGCCACGGTGATTCGCATTTCCACAGCGCAAATCACAGTTGGAAATAGTTTTTATTCTGCGTGAATAAGGACAGCTGGTGAAAAAAAAAAAAGATGGATTCTTTCGAAGAGGTAATTGTTGTTTTCTTTTTTTTTGCCACAGAAATGTAAATAGCTTATTAATACGGGAGACAAGGTGCCTGCTAATTTGTAACTGACAGGTTAGTGGATGAAAAGACCCAGTGGTAGTCAGCAGAAATCATTTGTTGTCCGTTGGTCTCCAGTAGCTGCTTCTTGATGAAAAACAAAGTGTTACACACAAAGTACAGTGTTTCCTACAGGAAAAGAGTTTGGCGGCGGGGGGGTGGGGGGAGCGTGTGGTGTTGCTGCTAACGCTGCTGGCTTCTAACGCCGCTAATGCTGCTAATGCTGCCGGTGTTCGCCGTCTGAGAGGTTTTTTTTTTTCCCTCTCCGTTGTCCGGGTGCTGCAAAACTTAGCGCGGGCGGGGCGCCCGGACTGAACCCTGAAGTCGCATGTGGCTTCCTCGGTCTGCCTGACACTGTGAGCTGAGCCTGTTGCTATGAGACCCTCCACGCGTCCTCCCCCTCCCTTCTTGTTGTGACGTAAAATGCGTAATTTCCTGTGCGCCAGCGCGGGAATGTCGCCGGTCGACACGCAAAGCAATAATTATATATACTGAAAAATCCCGCGACATGTTAGAGGATCCAATCGGCTTAATCTGCATTTTGTCATCTCCACTAGTAGTGGCTTGGCTAAAACGGACGTTCATAGACATTTAAAAGTTACGCACTATAGCTTTAAAAGAAAAGAAAAAAAATAGCTTGAAATGTAAATGTGAACTCATACACTTTGGCACAGAAACAAAGGCCAACTTCCTGAGTGGTCACTGAATGTGCTGTAGGCTGCTATTGTGGTCCGATCCATCTGAGACCTGGCTTTCAGTTTTATCTTGAATGATGAGTCAGTTTCTAAACACCAACGACACGTGGGAGGAAGAAAACCACCGTCTGATACCAATTACATCCATCAGGTGAGTCCTAATGGAACTGATGAAGGTTTCCTCACATCCAGCTGTGCTCAGCGACGTGCACGTGAAGCAGGCCGGCCTGCTTTCAGGCCACGCCTCAATGGCTCCACTCACAACGGCCATCAGCCATCAGCTGCTTCCTCTGGGGCTCACAGGCTGAGGCGGGGGGCTTCCCTCTCACCACCGACGACAAGCAGGAGAATAACCACAACCAGCTCAGAGTAAACCGGCTGCCTTCCTCTGGTGAAAACTCGGTTGGCTCAAATAAAACCAACAGCCAATCATCAGAACTCACACATTCATTCATCAGCATCTGTTCACTTCACTACAAGCGTCTCACTGATGACGTTATACGGCACCAGTGTGAAGAGGCTTTGACATCTCTCTCTCTCTCTCACACACACACACGCACACACACACACACACACACACACACACACACACACACACACACACACACACACAGTGTGTGTGTATGCAGTGTGGTGAACTGGTGATTTAGTGGTGCAGTGTGGCGGTGCGGTGGGGCAGTGTGGCGGTGCTGTGGTGCAGTGTGGCGGTGCGGTGGGGCAGTGTGGCGGTGCTGTGGTGCAGTGTGGCGGTGCGGTGGGGCAGTGTGGCGGTGCTGTGGTGCAGTGCGGTGGTGCTGTGGGGCAGTGTGGCGGTGCGGTTTGGCAGTGTGGCGGTGCTGTGGTGCGGTGTGGCGGTGCGGTGGGGCAGTGTGGCGGTGCTGTGGTGCAGTGCGGTGGTGCTGTGGGGCAGTGTGGCGGTGCGGTGGGGCAGTGTGGCGGTGCTGTGGTGCAGTGTGGCGGTGCGGTGGGGCAGTGTGGCGGTGCTGTGGTGCAGTGCGGTGGTGCTGTGGGGCAGTGTGGCGGTGCTGTGGTGCAGTGTGGCGGTGCGGTGGGGCAGTGTGGCGGTGCTGTGGTGCAGTGTGGCGGTGCGGTGGTGCGGTGGGGCAGTGTGGCGGTGCTGTGGTGCGGTGTGGCGGTGCGGTGGTGCTGTGGGGCAGTGTGGCGGTGCGGTGGGGCAGTGTGGCGGTGCTGTGGTGCAGTGTGGCGGTGCGGTGGTGCTGTGGGGCAGTGTGGCGGTGCGGTGGTGCTGTGGGGCAGTGTGGCGATGCGGTGGGGCAGTGTGGCGGTGCGGTTTGGCAGTGTGGCGGTGCTGTGGTGCAGTGTGGCGGTGCTGTGGGGCAGTGTGGCGGTGCGGTGGGGCAGTGTGGCGGTGCGGTGGGGCAGTGTGGCGGTGCTGTGGTGCAGTGTGGCGGTGCGGTGGGGCAGTGTGGCGGTGCGGTGGGGCAGTGTGGCGGTGCGGTGGGGCAGTGTGGCGGTGCGGTGGGGCGAGGTAAAGAACACCGCACAGCTCACAGTCCCTCACACGGTCTTCAGCGGTGAAACATTCCCTCCCTGCTAATAGGCAATGCTGATCATTTTCTCTCTCATGTCAGGAAATGTACTGACAGAAAACACCAAGAAGAGGAGACGGTACACAGAAGAAAAAAACACTGCACTGCTCTGCAAGATGGAACAGATGAAATATTGCATGAAGACATTCCTGCAGTTGTCTCAACAAGAAACTTCTTTCACCGAGTTCAAGATTTGTATAGAAAATAACATCTTTACACAAGAAAGGCTCTTTCATGTTTGGTTCAGCAGGATAATTTTCACGTCACTGGTTTGATTCCTGAAGGAGGAATATAAATGCAAAAATCGGTTAATGGTCTAAAAACACACCGCAGTGCAAGAGTTCATCGGCACAGCTTTCCAACAGCACTGCTCTGAAGACAGAGAGAAAAGAGGAGCCTTATGTTCTGGTGGTTCCAGCATTCTGCCTGATGATGCTGCTTTCCAACAAACGTCTTCTTTACAGCTCTGCAAACATCCAGGAAAACTAACTCTGCTATTTTCTAATAGTAGAACTAAATGTGCAACTACTTTGTTTAGAAAGTTTCTTTAAAGTTCTCAACTAAATGTGAGCCAACTTCAGGACCGAGGGCATGAGAAGGTGAGATTGGATTTTCATTATGTTGTTTCTCCTGGTCCCTGCTAGCAGGATTGTCCCGGATGCTTCTGAGGAGGCTTTAGTATCTAATCCTGATTCATTTGTCCTGATGAGAGCAGGTCAAGACGGGCGGTTTGGAAAACATAGTAGACTGAATGGTTTTTGCAGCTGTTGATTTTTCTCCGCAATCTGCAGGAAAAGTTCACGAGGAGACGAAAAGTAAGAAGAACAACTTCACAGGTCAGAAGAAGCAGCGCAGTGAGAGTTCATAAATCCATAAACACAGATCAGCCGTCAGACTGCAGCAGAGAAGGAGGGCGGCAGGAGAGGAAGAGCTGACAGCCAAGTCCACCATTCATTAAAGCTTAATGCGTCCGGTGAAACGCAGCTCCACTCCACGCCAACAGAAAGGAAGCTTGGAGCTCTCAAACAGCTGGCTGACGTCACGAGCGTCAGCGCAGCCACTCACAGCAGGACGCAAACCAGCAGCTTCACACTGCAGCAGGATCGCTTCACACAGGCACTGCAGCCTTCAAGGCTGAAAGAGGGGTGTTTATTATCCCTTCACACCTTATCACAGCTCTTTGTGCAAATTTAGCTGTTTTTTTCTTAGATTTTTTTTATGGATTTTTACCTTTTCAGTGGTTTGACTTTTTGAAATGTAGAACTTGTATTACAGACATTTGTCATGCGGCGACACCAGCAAGATAGACCAAGACCACCTGCTAAATATCACCGAAGCAGGACAACGTCAGGATGTTGGAGGTGACGTAGCGTCCACCGGGGCTGTGGAGCTCGTTCAGTGAAACACATCTGGAGTACAAATTATGCTTAATATCATTCAATACTTACCCGACAGGTCCTCAGTATCAGATTAATACTGCTTATCGGTGCATTCCTAATTTGAATGCTTATTTCCTTTGCACAAATCAAAATCAAAACTAAATCTGCATCACTGGCAGTGGAAGCAGATGAACGTTAAATAACACTTCTCTTTCTAAAGCTTCAGATCTACTTATTTATTCATTCAGGGTCATCCTCGTGAGAAGAGCAGTTGGAGACCGACACTCAGGCAGCGGGAAAGAAACAGATACTTTATCTGACAAGCCCACAGGCCAAATTTTAGAGGAGAATCAGTCTGAATGAGATATTTCTTCACACACAATGCGGTGAAAGGTGCAGGGCGCCTTTAGCGCGTGGATGAACCTCCGTCCTGCGTCAGCCGCGACTCCACCTGAGCAGGTGAGGATGTTTTCAGAAGCCACAGCTTCAAAGCGGTCCAGCCTCCCGCCTGCGGGGAGAATGGATTCACCGGCGATTGTTTGTGAGTCTGGAGTCCTTTGGTTTGTGCTCAGACCTGCTATGACGTCCTCTCCCAGGACAGAGGGGGGCCGGCGGTCTTATCTGCACAGCGCTGTGCTGTGGTGGCCCCGAGGCAATCAGTGTTCTGTCTGCTGCTTCTTCTGCAGCACTGATTAGACCAGGAGAGAGGCAGAGCGCAGAGAATACCAACAGCATCCAGTCAGCGCACGCACGCACGCACACACGCGCACACACACACACACACGCAGGTGTGGCTCTGCGATGGCGTGATAGCTGTTGATTAAACTGGAGATGGCAGTTTAGGTCTCCATGTAAATCCATTACCTAAAGATAGCTCGCAAGCACAGCGGAGGTTTACAGAAGGGAAGAGAAGAAAGCTTCTGAAATGAGACAGAACGACGATGAACACAATCTGTCTTCATTTTAGAACAGGTGAGGAAAAAGAACAAAGTTTGCAGCTTTAGTTTTGGACCAAAACATCAAAAGTAGTCCAGTCTGTTGTAAAGCATGGTGGAGGCACCATCAGGCTGCAGGGCTGCCTTCATCTCAAAGCAGTGAGGAAATGTGACGACGGTCCAGAGCGCCTGAGAGAGAAACTGGTTCTGCAGCGTGAGTGAAGATGAGGTGAAGCTCTGATGTCTGTCAGCAGGTCAAAGGTCACGCCCAGGGAAAAGATGGAGAGTCTCAATTAAAATGGAATTCCACCCGCAGCAATGCTTCAGGGCACTGCGGTGGTGGTGTGAGCTGTGATAACAGAGGTAACCGCAGTCTTGCTGAATCACAGTTTCTCGTGGTTTGTGCTCTTGCTTTCAGTCGTCTGATCTCTGGGTCTGACGGAAAGGTGAAATAATGAGGTGAAAGGTCAGGGTGAGGACTCATTAAACAGGCAGGAGTGTTCAGTGGAGCAGAAAGTGTTGCAGGTCTTTCCTGATGTGGAGACTGTGAATGCTGATCTCTGGACCACGATAGGTTTCAAGTCTAAACCTCATTTGGTGCTTTGGTTTGAGCAAAGTTTCAGCAGCGTCTGCGTTTGCTCTGATTTACACCACAACAGGGTCGAAGCGTTTTCTACAAGCTGTGCTTTCAAAAAGTTGTCTGAGAAGAGCTGTTGTGTAAACTGACCTCCAAAACACTGCAGATATTCTGGGTTTTTATTTGAAAACATTCTGGACTACAGGGAGAAGTGAGGAACAGCCAAAAGAGGTCAAACCCATCAGAAAACAGCAGAAGCGTGGAGATGTGGATGAATTACAACCATCGAGGACCGATAACCGTCTGTAAAGACGGTTCTGCAGGAAATGAACGCTGGGACTGTTCCTTCATTCTCCAGGACACTGAGCATCCTCACGGCACAGGTTCGGTTCACCTGCAGCGTCGTGGTATCGTCACATGATGAGGACACAAAACTACAACTGTCAAACCAGCGATTACTTCCCGTCAGTGTCCAGGCGCCGGGCGGGCTGTCGCCTCCGCTGACAGCACCGCCAGTGAAAGAAGAGATCAGACTCGACGACACTGACGAGGATTTTGTGTGAACATATGGCTGAGTGAAGCAGACGACAGGAAACGAGCAAATGAAAAGCACAAAGCGCTTCCCGGAGTGGGCTCAGGCCTGCTGCCTCTCTCCTGGGCTTCACACAATTCTGCAAGTCACATGAGGTTGAGGGAGGATATTAAAGGTTTCCCGTCTAATGGAATCATTTTTATCCAGGAGGCCGAGGCGAGCAGCCGACCTGACAGAGCGCTCCTTAAATAAATCATGAGGCGCTTTCTCCTTCCTCATGGCTGCTAAGTTTTGACATTTAATCACTAAATATAGCCGAGTATCTGAATAATGTCAAGTGTATGTCTTTACAGATTAATCAGAGGCCCAGCGTCCCTTTAAACACACAGCTCACTCTAAATAACTCGCTGCTGACATTCGCTGGTTCAAATGTCACCATATTAACACCAAATTGAGTGTGAGCAGTGTGTGTGTGTGTGTCTGAGTGTGTGTGTTAACGCAGACATCCAAACGACCCAGTTAATGGAGATGAAAACGATGATGGGATTTGTGCTGGCGCAGTAATCTGATACCTTTAATAGTAGTGAGGGGAGGGATCCGGCATACAAATGGCTTTTTATCAAAGCGCGTGAGAACACGGCCGCCTCCTCCCGCCGCTCTGCATGCGCGCTCACGCACTCATGTACCCACGCAAACCGTGAAACGGCGCATGAAGAAGATGGAAGCAGCAAGGTGGAAACTAAAAAAAAAAAAACAACCAAACAAACAAGAAACGAGCAGAGGGAGAAGCCTCCCTTTGTCACATGGCTCTCGCAGCTCTGCTGATGACTGGAGCTCGCCGCCTCCCATCGATTCCACTTGGCGGAGAGAGAGCTCCCGCTTCATTAGGCCAAGAAATTAAAATGTGGGCGGCCTGCGGCGGAGGGGAGATGAGGTGATGTGGGGAGGGCGGTGACATCCTCACACAGCGAGGCCGGAACCCAGAGACAGAACCACAGAAGATCCACCACGGGCGGGACCAAGGCTGGAACCACAGACCAGACCTGTTCTTCAGCATCGGCCTGCTGCTTCGCCGCACTGGAGGACGACAAACTCCAGGCCCAGAGAGCACAAAGCAGCCCAAACCATGATGCTGCCTCCACCATGCTTGGCTGAGGAAGGAGCTAGTCTGATGCCACATTCCATCTCAGATTCCTCAGTCCTCTGGATATTTGTCAGGACCAAGAGGCTGTCTCTGAGGTGGACTAGAGCCATGCTTGAGGGATTGCAGACAGAACATCAATCAGCTGATCCATTGAGACAGCCTGGATTCAATGGGTGGATTCTAACTGAGCATCAAACAAAACAGCTGCTCCACTGATTAAAGGAGGAACCCGGACCCAGTGGGTGGAAGGTTTACTGAACCCCGGGTTCTACCATGTGGAACCGGCTCCCAGCTCTGCTCCTTCTCTCGTTTCATTTCATTGTATTGCTACATGTCACTGATGATTGTTCCTCCTGTAGCCTCTGGACCCTGTGTTTATATATGAACTGTATGTGGATACAAGAACCTGTCTGTCCTGTCTCCTTCTCTCTCTGTCCCCTCACCCCAACCGGGACAGCAGGAAGACCACCTCTGAGCCTGGTCCTGCAGGTTCTCCTCCTCTGAGCCTGGTCCTGCAGGGTTCTCCTCCTCTGAGCCTGGTCCTGCAGGGTTCTGCTCCTCTGAGCCTGGTCCTGCAGGGTTCTGCTCCTCTGAGCCTGGTTCTGCAGGGTTCTCCTCCTCTGAGCCTGGTTCTGCAGGGTTCTCCTCCTCTGAGCCTGGTCCTGCAGGGTTCTGCTCCTCTGAGCCTGGTTCTGCAGGGTTCTCCTCCTCTGAGCCTGGTTCTGCAGGTTCTCCTCCTCTGAGCCTGGTCCTGCAGGGTTCTGCTCCTCTGAGCCTGGTTCTGCAGGGTTCTCCTCCTCTGAGCCTGGTTCTGCAGGGTTCTCCTCCTCTGAGCCTGGTTCTGCAGGTTCTCCTCCTCTGAGCCTGGTCCTGCAGGGTTCTGCTCCTCTGAGCCTGGTTCTGCAGGGTTCTCCTCCTCTGAGCCTGGTTCTGCAGGTTCTCCTCCTCTGAGCCTGGTTCTGCAGGGTTCTCCTCCTCTGAGCCTGGTCCTGCAGGGTTCTCCTCCTCTGAGCCTGGTCCTGCAGGGTTCTCCTCCTCTGAGCCTGGTCCTGCAGGGTTCTGCTCCTCTGAGCCTGGTTCTGCAAAGGTTTCTTCCTGTTAAAAGGGAGTTTTTCCTTTCTACAGTCCTTATGCTTGCTCATGTGGATCTGTTGGGTTTCTCTGTAAAAGTGTCTAGAAACAACCATGTTGTAATTGGCACTTCATAAATAAAGCTGAATTGAATTGAATTGATATTTGTCCAGCCAGGTCGTGAATTTGGCTAAAGAGCTCTCAGTAGAAATAGTCAGGTGTGCGGATTTGTCTTCAATTTTCATTCTCGGTGCTTTTCTCAGGTGTGTGCACGGCAGAGTTACAAACAGAGATTTTAAACAGTTCTAATCAGACCTTTTAATGTTTGTATTCAAACATATTCATGTTGATAAAATTATTTTTTACCTACACTAGTTATTTCTATGAATGACTCTCTGGGGTCGAGAAATGTTTCTGTGACGCTGAAACAAAGCGACATGCTGTGAGGATTTCACAGTTCACTCGCTTCTATTGACAGTAGAATGGAAGAGTCCATTCAAGACATGGAAACTGATCGCTACTTGTGTCGATAAGAGGAATAGCTCCACAATGTAAATGACGAAGTTGGGAAATGAGAGGCTATTGTGTTTGTCATGAAGTTTCATTTGGCCTTCAGGAAATGTTAAACAGGAAGCTGTTTAACATTTCCACTGAATGAAACAAGAGAAGCGATGTCTGCTGCTTGTTTTCATCCACACATCCTGATGCTGCCCGAGGTCAGCAGGAGTGTCTTTTTCCAGGAGCGGAACATTTCCTGCGCCGTCACGCCGGTGCGTCCTCACATGCAGCGGCGGGTGAGCAGCGCCGTGCCTCTCAGGTGTAAATGACGTGCTGAGCTCAAACAGATGGGCTGGGTGTGAACCGGGCTCTGGGTGTGACCGTCTGTCCCTGTGTCAGCCGGCGGCCCGCTGACCGTCTCACCTCTCTGGAAGGTCTCCGTCTCACACCGAGCAGCAGCAGGCTGCTGGCTCGCTCTTCAAACCCACAAATCAAACACTCCACGGAGGAGATGTATTATTTACAAATCTCTCTGAAGCCGTCGCACACCTAAATACCTCCAAACAGCTCAAATTCAAGAGGCACATTCTACATTTCAGTCCACTTAATGATCTCAGAACATCCTGTAAAGTTAAGAAACACAGATTCAACACCTTTGCTGAGCTACAAAGAGAAAAGTCGGGGCTGAGAAGTGAGCAGGAAGCAGCTTTAAAGGACATCTGCAGCAGTGGAATCAGCTGCTCAGCCGGCAGCTTCAAACGCTCCTCTAAAGTCGGAGCGAGCGAGCGAGCAGCAGAAAGCTCAAAGCTCCGCTCCACAGCAGCCACTTCCACTTCCTCCTTCATTTACTTCACCAACGTGAAAGTGGAGTTGATTTCCAGGTGGGGCAGCTCTAATATCAGTGTGAGGAAGCAGAGAAGGCAGCGGAGTGAACCCTCCTCATGTAAAAAAAGTCTTTATCTGCTGGTTTAACGAGCAGCTGGAGGGGAAGAGCCTCCACGGCGCCGAGCTGAAACACGGTCTGCGGGTGGACGAGCCGCCGTTTGATCCTGAAGCCTGTTCATTCCACTCAGAGGTGTGTGGGAGATCAGCTGTCATCACCTTCATTCAACCCCCCCCCCTTCTGCTCATCAAACAAGACAGCAGTGCTCCAGTGAAATACTCAACGCATCGTTTGGACTTTTTGGGCCACAATTAAAGTCAGCAGCGCTCATAAACCACGGGTGTGAAGTTCATATCACCTGTAGATGGACGCTCAAATCTAAATGACAGGAAGGTCCACGAGCAGAGGTGCTTCATCGAGACAAACTCTTCTCCACTGAAGTCTGATGAAGCAATCCTGCTGAGCTGCAACACACACACACACACACACACACACACACACACACCTTTCTGTCCCGACAGATTCAGACAGTAGTGTAGTGTTTTCTGCAGTGAAACCCGCAGCAAGAGGATTCAATTTCAGAGAAACACTCCAGAAACACTGTTGACCAGTGTAATGAAAGCGGTCCGAAAGCCAGAGGGGATGGAGAATGAAGCACCCGCCCTTCATCATCATCATCATCATGCTGGAGTGGGGGTCTGCAGCTGCTGGAAGCTGTGAGACAGCGGGACGTCTCTGTCCCCCCAGGCTCTCCGTCATGGAGTGGCCTGCATCCAGACTCCCCCCCCCCCCCACAGAAACAGGAGGAACTCCTCTTCTCTGGCAGCTCGTTCTCGGGAGAACATGAGTCCCACAGAACCGCCACGTTCCAACGCGTGAATCTGCTGCGCAAATGCCACAACACAGCGGCGGAGCGCAGAGTCACACACTTCACACACCCCTCAGACCCTCAGACCCTCACATCACGTCTCTATCGGGAAACCTGCGTTTCACATCTACACTGCAACAGCCTGAAAATGGTGCCTGTCTCCATGGAAACAGCAGAAACACTGAAAATGAAGGAGCTCTCATGTTGGTGCTGTAGGTTGTTCGTACAAAGACACCACACACACACACACACACACACACACACACACACGCGCGCACGCTGCGGAGAACAATACACACTCAACATTAACAATGGACTGCTTTCACTTGAAAACATCACTGTGTGAACGAGGGATGGCTCCTGGATTCAGTACTTTTATAGGAACCGACTGATTGATGTTAAATCCAACGGTACCATGTTTCGGTCCCTGAACGCATCCTGGTGACTTTGAGGCAGTGGAAGAGTAGGGAATTTTCCATACGGGGCCTGAATGCAGCATTGCATTCAGAGCGTCAGGACGTCAGCAGCTAGCATGTCAAACAAAGCAAGCGTGATTAGACAGCGCTCCAACGAGCACAACTCCACTTTTCAAAATAAGATGTAGATTACGCTCGCTATGGACAGGAATACTTCTAATCTGGAAGCTCCTGCTTTAGAACAAGATGTTTCTCCAGGATGAGGAATGACCAGCCTCAGATCTACGGCTACAACTCCTGCATTCAGCACCGTAAGCAAGCTAGCATCCATTAGTGACTCGTCTGCAGACAGCAACAAATTAACATTTATTACCACATAAACACACAAACGTACTAAAACCTGGCACCACTGAGTACCGGTACTGATTCCCGCCCTGATAAAAGAGCCCTACAATTCCAGATCAAACACACAAACCTTGCTGAGATGAACACACCTGTCATGGAGAGAATGGCACAGAACCACATGCGCTCTGATTGTTTCCGGATGATTCACAGAAAATGGTTTGACTGTCTGAACTTTAACTTCCTAGCAGGAGAATGAGAAACAGCAGAGACATCGTTTGACGGCACGCTTGATTTCACACGTTTACTGCAGGGGTTTGTTTTGAAAATGAGAAAAACATGTCATTTCCCAGGGGTGGCCAGATGTTCCCCTCCACTGTGGAAGCCACCAGGAGCCGCTTTCCTCCTCACACAGACGTGGACAACTGTCTCCCACACCAGCACAACATGTGTCGTCTTCACCCACCAGCAGCCCTCCTCCTCCTCCTCTCAATCATCTTCCTCTATCGCTGACAGCCAACAAAGGAAGGCAAGTCCACAGGGAGCGTGTGTGTGTGTGTGTGTGTGTGTGTGTGTGTGTGTGTGTGTGTGTGTGTGTGGGAGGACATGCAGATAAGCCTGTAAAATTTCTATTTTGGACTGCTGAGACAAAAAAAAGTGTAAGCTCGTTCTGTGGAAGCAAAGGAAGGAGGAAAAAAAGAGCCAGGCCTTCTGCCAACTGGTGGGACGAGAGAAGAGATTCACAGGGGGAGGGGGAGGAGGAGGAAGAGGAGGAGGAGGAGGAGGAGGAGGAGGAGGGGGAGGAGGAGGAGGAGGAGGGGGAGGAGGAGGAGGAGGAGGAGGGGGAGGAGGAGGAGGAGGAGGAGGAGGAGGAGGAGGGGGAGGAGGGGGAGGAGGAGGAGGAGGGGGAGGAGGAGGAGGAGGAGGAGGGGGAGGAGGGGGAGGAGGAGGAGGGGGAGGAGGGGGAGTGTACGTGAACAAAACCAAGCACATGTCTTCATTGCTGGAGGTGCACGTCCCACAGATGGGGAGACATGTCATGTTTCAGGGAGGCGGAGCCTCCACAGTGGTGCTTGTGCTGAATGCTCTCCTGAAACGGAGCGTCACTGTGAGGAAACGATCTCTGGACACGTCCTGCAGTGAGGGACGAAGAGCGGCGCTCAGCCCTTCTCTGACTAACTTCAGAAGCAGCGAGGCAAAGTCATGAAGCGGATTCTCTGAAGGACGGAAACACGGAACACAAGCAAACGAAAAGATGCTCCAGAGGCGTGTGTGCGTGTGTGTGTGTGTACCTCCGGTGAACCCGGCTTGGCCAGGTAGATGGAGCTGCGCTGACACTCATCATCCAGACAGGCGGGGAGGAGGTGGTCCTGGAGTCCATCACCATCTGCAGGACAACACACACCGAGCATGAAGGAAGAAGCAACCCTGCACACTGGGAGAGTGTGTGTGTGTGTGTGTGTGTGTGTGTGTGTGTGTGTGTGTGTGTGTGTGTGTGTGTGTGTGTGTGTGCGCGTGAGAGAAAACAGAAAAGGAGCCTGCTTTGTTGTCAGAATCTGAGGAGCAGTGAAAATATTAAAATAGCAGTTTTACAAAACAAAGTCTCTCTCTCACACACACACACACACACACACACACACCTGCTTGTTTTGCAGCAGTAAACACACTCGTCTCTTTGATGCCTCTTAATGATGCCAGTTGACTCGCGGTATCGCTCTCCACTGATTTCCATCACCATTAATTATTGTAATCCCGACGCCGTGCGGCCTCGCTCTAATGGAACAGTCGGAAGACGGAGCACCGAACACACACGCACATGCACACGCACGCACGCACGTACACATCCCCGCCAGAGGTTGGAGCGTCTTGGTAACAATCGGAGGTGTTATAAAAGACGACCCTTGTCTCGCAGCTCGCAGTAAATGTCGACATTAACCTTTATGAACGTTCAGTCTGAAACAATAGTTTGACTCATTTATCAGCCGCTTCTTAGTCATGAATTATTCAAGTCATTTTAGAACGCAAAGGTAATAAAAACGCACATCGTCTGACACCGTCCGCTCAACTACAATCACGCTTCATTCCTCAAATACACAAACAACAAAACCCGCTGCTCATCCCACAAATGCATGCAGTGCAAATGAGCCAGAAATCAAGAGGGGAATTTAAAAATAAGGTCTTTCTGGGTGAATAAAGACATCTCAGCAGCGAGCGCCGCCCGCCGCCATCAGGCTGCATAATGAGGAGATTTCATTAGCATAATCACGTTTTACCACATGTAACGGCCCTTCAGCATGCTGCTCATCGCGCTGGACGTCCTGTGAAAATTCTATATTGGAGGTTTTTTTGGAGAATTTTTTGTTGAAATGCTGCTCTTTCATAACATTTAGGACTTCTTTGTGTCTTATGGATTCAATCATTTTATTTCTATTATGCCAAAAACAACACAATGATTTTGGCACGTCATCACAGGCACAATTATTTTCTCAAAAAATTAAACAGAAGTGTTCAACTCGTCTGGCAAGAAAGTGAGAAAACGATGAGAAACATATACTCCAAAAGACGAGACGTTTGCTCCTGACAGACAGGTGAAAACACTCAAAATAATTGCTTCAATTTGAAAAGGTAAACCAAGAAGCACTCAGAGGACCTGTCAAATCCTACAGGAGTATAAAGAAAGAAGACAAGGAAGAAAGAAGGAGCTCTGGACAGCCAGCAGACTGGAGGATGGCGTGAAGAAAGCTGGAGTTAGCTGCCTGCCAGCGCTTCTCCAGATCGTCTCAAACCAGAAGAAGGATCTCTGGCTGTAATCAGGTCTGGACTGCTCGCATGACGATACGTTCTTTTGGGTAACTGAAAGCATCCGTAACAGTGGCGAGGACACCTCGCTGTGAAGCGCTCGTGCACTTCTCACCAAAGCTCCAGGATGTCTGTCTCCCAGGTGAACTTCACAGGAAAGGTAAAACGTCGCAGCTTCAGCCGTAATATATCATGAGAGTCGCTTCAGCCACAGGTCCACTGGTCCACCAAGACCTTGAGGCCCACTGGTTCCTGGTCCAGCTCAATGTGGGGCTGCAACGATTAGTCGACGTAATCGATTACGTCGACTACAAAAATTCGTCGACGCGAAAAATTAAGTGTCGACGCGTCGTGTTATTGTTGTAAATTGCTGCGTGATGGACTCCCACACCGGCTGCTTCATGATGCTTTGTAACTGCAGTGCACTACAGGAAGTGCTGGGGGCAGTGTCGCTCCCTGTTTTCAACTAGCAACGAAACAGAAGAAGAATGGATAAATTATGGCGGACCGACAAGAAGAAGATGGAAAACTCCGACCTAAACTTTCAAGAGTTTGGGAGCATTTCACCGAAAAAAAAACCAGCGAAACACGTTAAATGCAAACTCTGTGAAGCTCAACTCTCTTTTCACGGCAGCACTACTGTGATGCAAACACCTCAAACGCCAACACCCCGGAGCCGCTGTATCATCACGAACCGCAGAGAGGTGAGTTCACAAATAATGTTGATACCCTAATATTTTAAACCCTTTAAGCCCCAAAGTCATAAAATTGTGACCAGCTACACTGCTGAATAAAACAGGCTGTACCTATAAATGTGTTCTGGATCTTGTTAGTACTTTTCACCAGGAGTACTTTACAGACACACATGCGGACATGTGAGCAGCATTTGTGGGGATGGTCTTATTCAAAGTTTAAAAGTAAGAAGAGTTTGTAAAACACACTCCGACGCGGTGGAAAGGCAGTGGTAGTAGTGCTGAGTATAGAGAGCAGAGCAGACCGAAAGAGTTTTTTTTTTAATTTACTTAATGCCAAGAGGTTGATTTACCGTGGAAAAAGTACTTCATCAAGTACAGGGTGACTCCGATTGCAAAAAGGAAGACGTACAGTTGTCCAGTGAAGCAAAAACTGACACTCACAGCCGGTCCGTACAGCATATGCCAATTAGATTAATAATTTAACTCCCATCAAAGACTGAGTCATACTGAACAATTTTCTCCTTCACTGTTGCCTTAAAGAAATCTGTGATAACTTGTTCAGGTATTTAAATGTGACAAACATTGTACGCAATCTTGAAACTGTGGGCTAATATACCTCTTTTTTTGTTCTCTCTCTTTTCGAAGTGCTAAGCAAAGGCGTGTGGATGAGTTTGTCCTGAGGAGAGGTTCCTGCAGCCCCCAGACGGCTGAAACCCTGACACAGAGCATCCTCAACATGATAGTCATGGACATGAGACCAATATCCATGGTTGAGGATGATGGCTTCAAGCAGATGATCCAGACCTTTCATCCGGGCTACACCTTGCCCATACAGAACTCATTTTACAAAACTAGTTGAAGAAAAGTATGAGACTGCAGTGAATGACATTAAAGCTAACGGCAGCTTTTTTGAGTTGTTTATAAATGTTTGTTCACTACCACTTGCACTTTAAGTTTGAATCATTTGATTTATATACTTTTTGTTGTGGTCAGTGATATGTTGAAAAATATAACAACTGAGATTCAGAAAAATGTTTTGTGTCATTAATATCATAGTTTGTTAAACATGTGATCAGAGTACAGCAGGGTAACTTTCACAAGTGTGGAGATTTGCACAAGCTAGGTTAAAAAGATGTCCAAAATAGGTGGTTGAAAATAAAGAAAAAAATAATCACGACTAATCGACTAATCGAAAAAATAATCGATAGATTAGTCGACAACAAAAATAATCGTTAGTTGCAGCCCTAGCTCAATGTTCCCTGGTCCATGAAGGTCAGGAGGTCTACTGGTCCAGTTTGACCCGGTCAAACTAAACGCTCAATCGTCCACAAAGACCATGAGGCCTGTGCCTGCTGGTGTGTTCAGGGACCCAACAGTTGGTCCAACTGTCAGACCATGCTGATGGAAATGGCTTCTGGTGGTCAGATGGGACACCTGGAGCCTCTCACGTCCTACAATACGTCCTGCACCATCTGGTTCCACAAGGTTCTGTTCCTCAGTGTGGGGTGTGGACAGAGGACAAAGGCTGCTTCTCTGTCATTCAGAACTCTTACCGTCTTTTTGGATCTGTCTTTCTGGGCTCTCCCCGTTTTCTGCATCTCTGTCTTTCTGGACTCTTACAGTCTCTCTGGACATTGCCTGGTAAACCAGCCCCGCCCACTCCTCATCTGTTTGGATTTTGGAGTTGTCCTCAGTCTGGGTAGGAGCCCATAGGAGGGGATTTCACTCGATCCTGAAACGGCCGAGCCAATCAGCGTTGCCACTTTTTGCTTTCAAATTTTTTTGGCGAATTCCGGTGGCTAAACCGGAAGTGACGCTATCGCTACGCGTATTGGAGACGACAGACTTTAACTTTTATCATCGTCTGAAAGCTGCAATCAGTAAAGTTCTAGCCAAAAATACCAAGAATTACAACAATCAAGCAAGAGCAAGAGTCTGGCCTGGTGAGTTTCTAACAGGAAAAGACGTTTTCCCGTGTCTTTGCATGTAGAGAAGCTAGAGCTAATGAGCTAATGCTAACCCTGAGAGAAGCTAACGCATTTTGATGACGTATTTGTTTTGAAGCGCTGAATGGCTGAAGTGCGCTGTCAGTCAAAGGAGTGACCGACACCCCCTGCAAGAAGTTTCTATGGGCTCCTATCCAGACTGAACTCAACTCCAAATCCAAATGTGGATGAGGAGTGGGCGGGGCTGGTTTACGAGGCTACTCTGGACAGGCACATCTTCAAATTTCACCAAAGAGCCCAACATCGATAACTTTTAAAGCGTAGTGTATCATCTCCAACCGAACAGGTGGTCTGGTGTGCGTCTTTCTCTGGGTTACACAAATGTAATGACGCAGATCTCTGCTGTGCTCCATCAAACATTTGATAACTAATTCAGACTGTAGGGATCACACAGGTGACAGAAGAAACCACCATCAAGTGAGTGACGAGCACGGCGGTCGGTTCCTCCTCTAACAGACACCAGTACCAGCACCGGCCCAGACTGCATCACGAGTCATGGATTTGAACGTTTTGGTGGTTTTCACAGAGGTCACAGGTCAACAGCACAGAATCTTGTTGGGAAGGTGATGAAGATGCTGGTTTCCATGGTGACGGTTGACATTCTTCCATCAGCATCACTGTTGGTGTTTAATTGTTGGCTTGACCCTCAATTAGATCGTTCATCAAGAAAATCAGCACCTTTAACTCGCTCAGCAAAAGTTGTTAACTCTTTTATGACAGAATTTGCAGTTTCGGATGCATGGCGATTTTTGAATGCACAACAAAAGGTGTATTCCTTATTTTCTCCCGTTCATCACACTTATACGCGTATTGATTTTTTCCTACTTGATAATAGATTTTTGCCCGCTTTGACAGATTGTAGGTATGAGGCTATAGTTCTCTCTGATCACGCTCCAGTTTCTGTGAATATTACATTTGAATCACAATCTACTCGTCAGCCATTGTGGTGGTTAAATACCCGTCTTTTATCGAATGAAAATTTCGTTTCTTTCATAGAACAGCAGATTGACTTTTTTTATCCAATAATAAGGGACCTGATATCTCGGCATCATTGTTGTGGGAAACACTAAAGGCTTACATTAGAGGGGAAATCATCTCCTATGTAAAGTATGAAAACAAAATTAAAAAAGAGAAACTTTTTGAGTTAACAAGTCGTATCTCACAATTAGATAGTTTGTATTCTACTTCTCCAAATCCAAAATTTATACAAGGAACGTCTTGTGTTACAGTCTGAGTTTGATATTTTAATGACACAACATACGAGTGAGTTACTGCTTCAGTCAGGTGCCCAGTTTTATGAGAATGGAGACAAAGCTGGCAAACTTCTGGCACATCAAATTCGACAAAAATCTGCATCACGCCAAATTTCTCAAATTAAATTGTCGCAGACCGTTACTTGTGATCCAGTTGAGATTATCTTGGCATTTGAAAACTTTTATTCTTCCTTGTATTCTTCAGAATGTACCCCATCAATGTCTGATTTCGATAAGTTTTTCGCAAAATTGGATATTCCTCTAATTGATCCGGCAGTTGCTAATCATCTTGAGAGGCCTCTCACAATAATGGAACTTACTGATCCTGTTAAGTCTCTTCAAGGAGGCAAGTGCCCAGGTCCAGATGGGTACCCTTATGAGTTTTATAAAAAATTTGGAATAAGATCTCGCCATTGCTTTTGGATGTATATATGGAATCCTTTTTACTTGGCCACTTGCCCCAGACACTCAATCAAGCTTTAATTAGTATTCTAGCAAAGAAGGGTAAAGACCCACAACTGTGTTCTTCTTATCGTCCCATTAGTTTATTGAACTTTGATTTTAAACTGTTGTCCAAGGCAGTAGCACTACGGTTAGAATCTGTCCTTCCATCTGTTGTCAGTCCTGACCAAACCGGTTTCATTCAAAACAGACATTCCTTCTCTAATATAAGACGACTCTTTAATGTTGTATACAGCTCTACCCCTACAAATAGCCAGGAAGCCCTAATATCTTTAGATGCCGAGAAGGCGTTTGATAGGGTAGAATGGCCGTATTTATTTTACACAATTAGAAAATTTGGTTTTGGTGAAAAATTCCTCTCATGGATTCAGTTGCTTTATTCAGACCCACATGCATCTATTAGGACTAATAATATACAGTCTTCATATTTTCGTCTTCATCGCTCCACAAGGCAGGGCTGCCCTCTGAGCCCCTTGTTGTTTGCGTTGGCGATAGAGCCTCTTGCAATAGCTCTTAGATCCAATACAGAAATTAGCGGTATAACTAGAAATGGTATAGAAAACAAAATTTCGTTATATGCAGATGATCTACTTCTGTATATTTCTAATCCAAATTCCTCCATTCCGGCTGCTCTTGAGACGCTCAAAGAATTTGGACAATTGTCAGGGTACAAATTAAATCTCAATAAATGTGAATTTTTTTCCATTAATGGCTCGGCTCGTGCATTTCCTTTGCATACCTTGCCATTTAAAATTGTCCAAAATAGTTTTAGTTACTTAGGAATTGAAGTCACCTCTAAATTTGAGGATCTCTTTGTAGCAAATTTTTCTCCATTATTGTTGCGTACTAAAGAAGATTTAGATGGCTGGTCTATCCTGGGACTCTCTCTAGTGGCACGCATCAATTGTATCAAAATGAACATTCTCCCCCGTTTCTTGTATCTGTTTCAATGCATCCCTATTTTCCTTGTACAGTCTTTCTTCAAAAAGCTTGATACTATCATTTGTGAATTTCTATGGGATAAAAAGGTTCCTCGTTTGCGGATTCAGTACTTGCAAAAATCTAAGAAACTTGGAGGTATGGCTCTACCAAACTTTAAATATTATTACTGGGCTTGTAAT
Source organism: Salarias fasciatus (assembly GCF_902148845.1). Classification (NCBI taxonomy): domain Eukaryota; kingdom Metazoa; phylum Chordata; class Actinopteri; order Blenniiformes; family Blenniidae; genus Salarias; species Salarias fasciatus. The sequence continues at coordinate 1,749,983 of NC_043745.1, forward strand.
CTCAGAGTATTCAAATATTGGCTCCAATTTGACCCTGTAAACCCTCCCTCTTGGCTTATTATGGAGACTAACTCAGTTAAACCAGTTTCATTGTCCGCTTTGCTTCATTCTCCTACCAGTTTTTCAGTTTTCCCTTACACCGAAAATAAAATAGTTAAATCATCTATGAAAATTTGGCTTCAGTTTAGGCGATGTCTGGGCCTGCAGTCTTTCTCTTTGTATGCCCCTCTTTCTTTTAACCATGTATTCCCACCCTCTCTCATAGACTCGGCATACACTTTATGGTCAAGAAAGGGTATCATATTATTTAGGGATTTATTCATAGATGATGTATTCGCTTCCTTTCAACAACTCGTTGATACATTTGATTTACCCCACAACCATTTCTTTCGTTACCTGCAGGTTCGGAACTGTGTCCGGAATAAGTTTTCGACTTTCCCAAATGCTCCAGGAAATACACCTTTTGATGTATTTTTACAACCTACTTTTACATTGAAAGGTACAATTTCTATCATCTATAATCAGATTACTTCTGTAAATCTGCAGGCAACAGACAGTATTCGAGCTCTTTAGGAAGAAGATTTAGGGGAAGTCATATCTGATGAACTCTGGTCACAAATGTTGTTGTTGGTTCATAAATCCTCCATTTGTGCCAAACATAGCCTTATTCAATGTAAACTTCTGCACCGAATATACTTTACTAAAGCCCGCTTGGCAAAAATGTATCCAAATATTTCTCCAAAATGTGACAGATGCCAACATCCAATTGCAAATTTAATACACACTTTCTGGCTCTGTCCACAAATTCATAATTACTGGAATAACATTTTTGGAATGGTGTCAGAGGTAGTTGGTAAGTTCGTTCAACCAAATCCTTTTATTGCCCTGTTTGGCGTAGTACCCTCTTCTTTAAATTTATCAACAACCCAAAAATCCTCAGTGGCATTCATGTCGTTGCTTGCTCGTCGAGTAACATTAATGAAATGGAAATCTTTAACACCCCCTTCTTATGTTCACTGGCTCCGAGATCTTCTATATTTTCTTAAATTAGAGAAAATTCGCTTCATTGTTAGAGACTCTCTCGATGACTTTTCTAAAACGTGGAATCCATTTTTTGCTGCACTTAGAAAAATGGACTTTCCTTTTGTACCAGACTGATTAAACACTGTGCTGCAACTATTCATATATCCAAATTCAGTCTTCCTTAAGTTTTAACATTTATCGCCCCGGGCACCCCCCCCCCCCCCCCCCCCCCCCCCCCCCCCCCCTCTTTTTTTTTTTTTGTTTGTTTTTTGTCATGGGTATATATTTAAGAAGATGCATATATTTTGACTTTTTGACTTGATATTTGTTATAATGTTGTTGGGTAGGTTTTAGTTTGTTTATTGTTTCTGTTCTCTTTTTTTTTCTTCTTTTTTCTTTTTGTTTTCTGTCTGTTTTCCATATTGGCATTGCACTGTATAGTGAGTTCTAATGTGTGTAACCATTATATGCCATGAAATGTAAAAATAAAGTGGGGGGAAAAAAGCATCACTGTTGGTGTTAAAAACCAGAACATAAAACTAATTTTATTGTTTTCTGATTTTATTTCTTGAAGACTGAGTCTGCTGTAAACAACGAGCCAGCAAACAGCTAAATGCTACAAGAAGCTGGTTGGAGTGACTTTTTAAATGAGCAATAAACCAAAGAAAAACAAACAATCAAGTTTAGTGCATGGACATCTCTGATCAGAGAGGGTTTTCATAAAGCAGCCATGAGAATGCTCAGAAAGTGTGAATGGAGCCATTTCTCCATCATCTTTCTGTTCAGCACTCAGCATGCAGGTGTAAACTGTATTACTACTGTGGAGGGACCCTGTGTCCGGAAAACTCTCCTGTATGGTTCAGAACGCTGCTCATTGACCAAGAAGGATGCAACAAAGCTGTCCACATTTCACAAGGGCTCATTGTGAGGTGTGTATCCAGGAGTACAGAAAGGTGCTACACAACCAGAAAAAAATCTGCTTCTGATGAAACTCAAGCGTTTCTTGGACATATTAAAGCAGCACAACCTAATACTGGCTAATTCTGAGGGGGTGTCGGCTCCAGTTAGACGTGGCTGATGCACTGTTTATCCCCGGATACTGCTCCGATCGCTGTGTAACGGCTCACAGACGGCAATATCGCACTCATCTGGCCGTAAACAGTGATCTATTGTGTCCACAGTGAAAGCACAAAGGCATGACGTCCCAGCGAGCCAAAGCAGTGAGATGCAGGTGGATGCAGAGAGGCTGAAGACGAACAGGAAGAGATGGAGAGAGAGAGAGCTTCTAATGCAGCACGTCTCTTTCTGTCTTCCCCCTTCCCTCCTATTCCCACTATCCTCTCTTTCACCCTTCACTCTCTGCCTCCGCCTGTAAGCCTCCTCTGTCCTCCACCCGCTGCGTGGACTTGCAGCGTCTCCATGTTTCCCTCCTGCTTTCATCTGTCCCCCCGCTGCAGCTGCCTGGTGTGACGGAGATTGGCTGGGAGAGCCGCAGAGGGAGGAAGCTGCAGGTACGGGTTGAAAGGAGGAAGGAGGCGGTCAGAGAATATCTGAAGAAGACGACTGCAGAGGGACGGGAGGAAGAGGAGGAACAGTCTTCATCATGTGAACAGGAACACAGAGGCTGCAGGTCAGTGCTATCTTCCCCACTTTATGTCACAGAAACGGTTTGTCTTACAGATACTCGACTGAAGGACAAAGACATTCGCCACACTGCAGCTGCACAGCTCCACCGATCAGCCACAACATTATGACCACCAGGCTGAGAGAGCTCAGGGTCCCCTCTGAAGACAGCACGTCCAGTAAAAGACTCTCCAGGACCAGCAGGAGCAACACACTCTCTCAGATGTTAAGGGCTCAGGCTGACAGACTGAAGCTATAAGTACGAGTTTAACTGACGGTCCAGGATGGGATGGATGTGACATTATTTTCCTGAAAATAAAGTTGATCTGTCGCTGCTCCCTGGATCCAAACCAGAGTCTCTCCAGTAAAGCTTTCATGATGTATTCCTATTCAAAGACAAACTTTCTTTTCCTTTCATGCTTTTCTGTGTTTCTGAAGCTCCACAGATCAACTTTTTAGAAATGGAAACTAAGCCTATTTACGCGACAGCAGTGCTATAGAGGTCACTGAAAACAACTTTTTTTTAAATGCTCCGTCCCTGTGGAAACAGGGAAAACAACTTTTTCAAATCAGCAATGTAAACAGATGTTCTGCACATGCTCAGTAGACGGACAAGAGCAATGTTTTCCTTCAGAGTGGCATGAATCCCACTCCAGATTCTTCTGGTCCTGGTTCCAGTCCAGATTCTCCTGGATCTGGTAGTTTTAGAGTTGACAGTCGGCTTAATAACAATCCAACGTGGTGTTCTGTCCATCTGACTGTCTGTGTTCCATTGCTCCTGTTTCGAGCAGTGTTTCCAAATCCTGCTCCTCAGACTCTCTGTCCGACATGCTTTAGATGTTTCCTTCATCACAAACCAGCAGACCAACATTGTTTACAGTGTTTCTGCTGTTTCCGTGGGAAAAAACGGAAAAATATGTATTTTCTTGATCTATTAGGTTTAGAAAAGCTGCAAAGGACTGAAGAGGGTCCTGTAAATGTTAACGGTACATGAGCTGTTTGGGCTGCAGTCACTCAGGTCCTGTTGTTGCACCTGAACACCGCCGCCCCCCCAGCTCCCCAGGGAGGGCCGCTTCACACTCTGAGAGCCAATTCTAATGGCAGATGGAAAACAAAATGGACGCTGTGGTTTTCCCCTGGGTAAACAACATTTCCACCAAGTGCAGCACGATGAAAATGTGAAATATATTCAGAAATAAAGTGCTCATTAGAGTGTGGATCGTTGTGGGTGTGTTTCTATAATTCAGACTAGTACTTACACATAATTGCTGTGCAGCAGATACTGGAAGGGAAAGAGGAACTCTTGGGTTTTACCTTCAATGAAGGACACTTTTGTGTCAGATGTACTTTGCAATTTGCATCAAATTGCTTATTAAAATGTGCAAATTAATATCTGAACTTGGAGACTGTAAACCCGGGGGAATCCGTCTCTTGCATGTGGATGGGGATGATTCTAAATGCGAGCCAGATCACAAAATGGTGCTTGATTAGGAGATTTTATTTTTCCCATTGCTGCATTTTCACTTCATTAATGTGGTCTGCAGGGAAGCCTTTTACATAAGAGAAGGTTTATGTAGCTACGCAATGCTGCATTCACCAGGCTGTGATCCGAACCAGCCGGTTTGAGTCTACAGCTTCACTGAGCAGAGAGGAGCCGGGGCAGAGTGGGCTGGAAACATGACAAGGAGAGGAGGAAGGCACAATATACTGGGTGGAGGAGGAACGCCTGGGGGGGGGATGAGACAGAGAGAGAGAGGGAGAGAGAGAGAGAGAGAGAGAGAGAGAGAGATGCCCCTTTTCCACTGGCCAAAAAACCCGTTGAGACCCGCTAATAATCGGCTCCTGAGCGTGGCTACGTTAGCGCGCTAGCTGTTTTTGGACACAGTGTGAGATACCTATTCGTCAAGATGACCCAGCATTGGCAAGATAACGAGAACAGAGAGCTTCTCTTGATCTGTGGGGAAGAGGAGACTCGTCGACTCTTCTCCATATTTTACCTCGCTGTGCTCCGTCCCATGTTGATGACATCATCAGCGCACAAAAACGCAGCCATGCAGCTCGCCAGCAGGCGGTTAGACCTGGGTCTACAGGCAGTGAGAAAGGAGTCAATTGTCAACTGTTAGTGGGTCGATCTGCCATTCTCAGTGGGAAAGGGGTACGAGAGAGAGAGAGAGGGAGGGAGAGAGAGAGAGAGAGAGAGAGAGAGACAGACAGAGGGAGAGAGAGAGACAGAGACAGACAGATAAACAGATGGAGAGGGAGAAGGAGAGAGAGAGAGAGAGAGAGACAGACAGACAGACAGAGGGAGAGAGAGAGACCACTGTTGGTTCCTGCTGCCCAGAGGTGTAGCTTACAGAGGGTTGGTGGGTTATGAAAACCCTCGGGCCCTCTTGTGGTGAAAGCCACTGCCGAGGATTTTTGTTTGATTGTTTGTTAATTTAAATCCGAGGCGGAATGAGCAGCTGCTGCTTCTCTCCGGCCAGAGGCGCCGCCACACATAGAGCCCCGAGCTGAAGGGGGTCCCGAGGGACGGCTGACATCAGTCAATTTCAATGACAAGATAAAGGCGCTACGCTAGACGCTGCAACGACAGCTTGTCGAAAATCCCCCGCACGGGGCCCTTTCCGAGCGCTCAGCGGTTAGTTGCTAGTAGGAGGGCTAGATAGAGTTTTTGCCGGTGTTTACATGGCTGTGCGCAACCAGGTTATTGCGAATATTCCGGTTAAGAAAGGGTTACTGTCTGCATGTAAACGTAAACACACAAAGGGTCTTGTTCCTCTTGTCACCGGGTTACATCAATAAAAAGTGGTTGTAAACAATAACGGTCCACATGTAATGGGCTTTATGTTTGCACTTATGAGTGTTTCCCATACATTTGTTAACTCGTGATTAGATTATTATTATTATTTACTGCACTTTTTTGGTTTTTTTTCCTGTCCTCTATTCTTGTGTGCAATGCGACATGCGGGCCCCTTTGACACATATGAAAACCCATGTGGAATCCATCCCAGCTTCGCCACTGATGCTGCCAGTTACCCACTGAAGGTTCCAAGACACGAGCTTCCTGCTGCTGGTCGCTTGCTGCCGGTTCCTTGCTGCTGGTTTTCAAGTCGTACTCTCACTGGCTGACACGCTCAGTTGTGAGCTTGGTTTGTGTTTTACCTAATGATGAATTATGCATCGGTCGCTGTCATTTTGAAAAATGCAATTACCTCAGTGATAAGGCAGATGGTCCTGTTTTGTCTGGCATATGCTGTGCATCTATTAGGAGGCTTGCAGAGGAAGCAGGGCTGCACTTGTGCATGGACACACATTTTTATCCATGAACATTCAGACAGTGAAGTGTGTGTGTGTGTGTGTGTGTGTGTGTGTGTGTGTGTGTGTGTGTGTGTGTGTGTGTGTAGCTCAGACTCAGGATGCTAATGAGCTGCTTCTTCGTGATATTTACTGGGCGCATCATGTTGGCCAAGTGCTCAGTCTCAGTCAGTTTTCTGTGTCTCTGAGACACATATTTGGATAAAAATGACCACCGAGTGAGATTGTAAAACAGTGATTTTCATGTTAAAACTATGGCATGTGTTCTCAGCTGGTGTGCAACAATTACCGTATTGGCCCGAATATAAGACGATATTTTTTTCCAGGAATGGTATTCTCAAAAATGGTGTGGTGCTCTGATGGAGGACTGGATGGAGCCAGAGTCCCGGTGAGCTGTACTGCCTCTGCTCCATGCAGTGGCTCCGCCGCCCCGTTAGGGGGAGCTAGTGAGCTGGACAGAGAGTCAGCCTGCAGCAGTGTGAGAAGAAGACTGAGCAGTGTGGCTGCTGTTGGTTTTTCTAAGATTCCTCTCAAACAGCCCATGTTTTGAAGTTTCAACGCAGATGCTAATTCCGTTAGCATGTTAATGGTGTTTCTATTAATGGTTAGCATTGAGCTAGCAGCTTTGATTTTAAATACTGACTTTTTGTTTTGTTTGTTTAGACAGTGATGTGTGCTGTGATCCATCTTGTGTATTTGTTCACTTACATGTATATCTGGTTTCAGTTTTGCAGCCTTCAGGAGAAAGTAATAAAAGCTCAGAGCAGCTGAAACCTGCTGCTTTCTCTCTGAAGAACTGTTCTCTACAGGCCAGACTGAACCCAACATTCAGGAGGGCTGAATTATTAAAGTTCATGAAGTTGAACAGAACTTGAATTTGATGGTTCTAAAGTTATTTACATCATTAATTCAGCTATTGAACCTTTGAGGTATTTAACTGTTGCTTATTGTTGCTTATTTTGAGAAAGAGAATATATTTTTTAATACTGCAGTCATTTTTTTAATCCTAAATCACATTAAATGTTATCTCTGTTGTGAGTTTTTGAGTTTAAATAATTGTACAATAAAAAGTTATCTTTTGAGTAACCTTACTGTCTTCAACATATTTTTATTTTCTCAAAATGACATTTGAAATAGGGGTCGTCTTATAATCAGAGTCGTCTTCCATTCGGGCCAATGCGGTAATTCATTTTGGGTTTATTTGTATGGCGCCAAGTACAACACATTGATTTCTAGATGACTTCTTAGGGAGGGAACCCAACAGCTTGAGACATGTGTAGCTGGAGTACGTCTCGTTTTGCTAACTTTGAACTTTCAATGGAGACAGGTTTGTCACAATAGAAAAGCATGGCAATTACTGCTGTCAAAACATTACATTTTTTAATCGTGATTAATCACTTTATTTCCTTAGTTATTCACCAGTAACCATTAATGGCAGATGCACTGCATCAGTATGTTCTGCACTGGGCTGCCAGATAGCAGTTTCACATGTCGAGCATTCTAACACCACCATCGGTGATAAATACAGGAATGCATGGGAAGGGAAAGGTCTGACATGTTTCATTTCCTAAACCACCAGTTTTACAAAGCTGAACGTGGAGCTGAAGATTACTCTGAACGTCCAGCTGAACATTTAGCTGAAATGGGAGCAGACTCAGATTCGCTCCCGGCAGAAACACGCTCATTAGTGATTGGGAATCACTGCAGTTTAAAGTCTAAAAACAGCTGAACCAGAAGGAAGGCTTCCTGCTTTTCCTTGAAAACATTGTGCGAATGGGCCTTAAACGGTATTCATGACATCTTCCTCTCTATCACAACATTCCCTGACCTCTGCACACACTCAGGTCTAGCTGCTGGACTGCAGGGCATTGGGACCATCTGAGTGAAGACATGCACTGCAAAGGATTTCATGGCAGTTCAGTCTGTGGTAACGGCACCAGCTGATACGGTGATGACATTAAGTATGCAGTGTCCTGTGCATCTCCACTCCAGCTCAGTCTGTATGTTCTGTATCACACGGTCAGATGCAGATGTTATGCTAAAAATCACATGTTGCTGTGTGGAAGTGAGGCGAGCTGCAGGGAAATCACAGCTTCCAGACAGAAAGCGATATCGTCACAGGGGATCAACTGATGCCTTCTTTGACGTTACTGCTGCTGTTGATGTTCTCCTTTCTGATTCTAAACTCGAAATAGAACACCTTTTAATATCAGGAGAGAGCTCGGGACGGACAGACGGAGATCCAGGCATAAGGATGAAGGAACAATGTGGTGCGAGACAGATGGAGAGGAGAAGAGGAGGACAGAGTGAGAATTGAGTGAGTGCGATGTGTGATGGAAATAATTCCCACTTCAGATCACAGAGGGACGCAGCGCCGCTCTCTGCTCTCCTTTCATTATCCTCCTCCTCCTCCTCCTCCACATCATCTGCCGCTGCACCGCTTTTTATCTTATCTTTCTCTCCATCACACTGGGTGTCACCTTTGAGGTGCTGCTCGGCCTCATCCTCTCACTCCTCATCCTCTCACTCTTTCACCTGTTGCTCCAAACCAAGCCGTGGTCTTTAATTAGCCGGGGAGGAGCGCGGCGAGGCGGCTGCATGCAGAGAAACAAACGCAGCGTGGCGATAACGTGGTCAAGGTCAGGCAGGCGGACGGCTGGTCGGCTGGCCGGTCGGACGCGACCTTGTCTGGCGCGGCAGAGCGCTCGCACCGGCGCTTCCATGAGGAGGTGGAGGAGAGAACACTCCTCGCTCCCAGCTAAAACACATCCAGCTCAGGCATGTGCCGTTGAAGTATTTAAGGTTTTTATGCGACTGTTCTCTCAGGTGAGCGCTGGTTTCCAGCCGGGGCTCCTCTCCTCTCTCGCTGGTTCTCCCAGGATGCCCTCTGCTCCCGCTGACCCAGCAGACACCCAGAAAACTGAGGGCCAAACGAAGACACGAGTTGCTAAAAGGCCTCACTTTAAAGCTTAACCTCACTTAAAAAAGGAAATCTGCTGAAATTCGTGGACAGCAGCCCTGCAGCTGAGAACGTCAGGACTGAGGGAGGAGTCGAGACGTTTCCAAACAGCTGCTTCCAGAGCCCCTGAGCACCGCTGTCGTATAAACAGACTCCTAAACGGAGGTTTTCTGTTTTCACTGTCATGCCAATGAGGCCATATTGGCTCCAGTAAATGATCCGTAACACTGCAACGTTCCCCACATGATGGCTGTCGAAAATGTTTTACACTTTTAATATTTCACTGGCTGGTAATTTTCACAATGAACTTCAGTACATTCAAAAATGACAACGTTATTGGCCGTTCCATCTTCGTTTTGATGAATTAAACACCAATCACAGTATCGAGTGGGTATAAACGCCGCCTTTCGCCTGAAGCAGCTTTCCTGAACTCATAGTGAAAAACATCCTGATGTGTGTCTCACTCTGTGGATCAGACAGATAACCACCACACTGCAGCGCCGCCGGAAGACTTACTTCACTTTAGCTTATTATTTGTGTTCTGAAATATTTAAAGCTTAAAGGGCATTCAGGGAAAAAAATAAAATAAAATCCTGATTGACAGAGAAGAAGCTGTAGATGGGAGATAGAGAGCAAGATCAAGAGGAGTGGAGATGGAGAGCGACAGGCGAGGAGGGGCCGAGCGAAGCAGACAAAACCGGACCAGAAAAGATGTTGTGATGTTCCTGCGAGGCATCTCTGGCAGAATGTGTCAGATTATTAAAGGCGTGACCCTCCGAGGCTCCACTCTGCAGCTAACGAGGGCCACGTCCCAGAGTGACACCCCCCCCCCCCCCCCCCCCCCCCCCCCCCCCCCCAGCCTCCCAGCCCCCCAGCCCAGGAAGCAGGACGACGGCAGCGAGGGCCACATGAAGAACATGAAAACTTTCTGTTCAGATAAGCTGCAGATTTGAACAGCAAAAAAAGAAAAAAAAGCAATGGTGACAACACACACACCACACACACACACACACACACACACACACACACACACACACACACACACACACACACCACACACACACACACACACCACACACACACACACACACACACACCACGGTCACTCCCCCCGGCTCAGTCATTATTGGCAGTTTGCTGAGGTTACATTTGTTTGCTAAATATTTGATGGACACCTCCAGCTGCTAGATGAAGAGATTAATCCTGCCAGTAAGACTGTGTTAATCAGAGTGTGTGTGTAAAACTTGAGTTAATTAAAGCTGCTCTGAGCACAGTGAATGAGTCAAACAGCCTGATGGGGTCACGCCCAAAACAAAGGAAATCATTCAGGAAGAAAAAAGAAAACAACAACCGGAGAGCAGAAAACACGGTGCAGATGATTTTGTCTGCATTGTTTTGTGATCCGGTCGATACTGAGGATGTGTCGCGTGCATGAGGAGCAGCAGACGCTACAGGAGAACAGAAAAAAGAAAAAAGCCTTCTGAACAGACTGAAGAGCACCACAGTGCAGCTACTGAGCTGCTGAAGGTCCAACACCAGCGATGGAGGGAAGTCAAGGTCCGAGATGATCACTCTGAACTGAGACGACGTCTGAATGTCGTCGTGCCCGACTCAGGCGATGGAGCAGGAGACCCGGGGAGGTGGCGCTGGAGACGGACCAGTGAGCTTCCATCAGTTCTGTGGACATGAATGAACTGGAGCTGCTATTCCAGGCCTTAACTGCAACTTGAGAGCTTTAAAACCTGCTGCAGGTCAATTATCACAAGCGTCCCCGGAGAAAAGTCACAACTTAATATACAACTCAGAAATAAAACCACACCTCCTGATGGTCTCCGCAGTTCATGGGATACTGGTAATGAGGCTGGAAAGACAGGTTTATAACCAAACATTCAGCAATTTTTTTACGTAGTAGTAGCAGTTAAACTGTATCAGGTGAGCTGACGGTATAGCGGTAGAGCACAAATCTGTACCGTGGCCAAATTTATATCGTTTCTACCGTCATACCGTGTACATCGCGCAGCCCTAGCCCTGAGGTGAGACGTCAGCGATGCTGCCATGAAAGCTTCCTGGTTTATATCAAACTAGCTACCTGCTTAGTATCAAAACCAGAACTCGCTGCCTGGTTGATATCAAAACTAGCTGCCTGATTGATATCAAACCAGCCTCAGAGCCATGCTATCAGGGGGAGTTTGGAGAAACGACCCATAATGCAACAGCTACAGGAGAAGTTTAGAGGACATTTACCTGGATTCAACACCAGAAGGTTTCAGTAAAATTGGCTTCATGTTGAGACTGGAGTCTCTTTCTGCAGTAACTGTTTTTTTGTTTTTTTTAAGTATAAACATTTTCATCAGGCACACTGCACCACGGTAAGGAAAAACTTTAAAGTTTAAACTATAAGGTTATTATGGCTCTATCTTACCTGCCTGTCCCTCTTAACATGACAGTGAGCTGAATGTGGCTCCTGAACTAAAAGGACTTTGCCACCCTTGGCTTACATCTCTACGACGGACATGAAGCCACCATCTGATCCTTCATGAGCTCAACACTCTTTAGAGGTGGCTGATGGTTCATTATGAGTTCTGAGAGAAGAGGAGGTTTGATCTGGTGGTTTAAAGTGATGACATGAAGCAGAAACACATCCTGTGATCATTCATTGATCACGTTACAAGTGTTTTTATGAATCAATCTGGTTTGGATGGAAAGCCAACACTGAGCGTCAGAACCTTTACCCTTGATTCTGGGTTGTATTTTATCCGTTTTACACTTCAACATTTCAAGGTTCTGCACCCTGCATGGTGTTCAGACCACCAGACAGCCACTGGGTTCAGGCTGGATCCACACAGCCTTGATTTGACTTCGCTACAGTCTGCCATCTCATTCTCCATCAGAATCATCCTAGTGGATTTCCCTTCAAGAACAGTCTCCCACTGTTACCCAGGACGCCCCAGGACGCCCCCGGACCCCTCCATCCCCCCCCTCCGACCCCCCCACAGCCAAGGCAGGGCTCTGATGAGACGACCAGCAGCACTCTGAGGCTGCAGCCTGCAGATTACAGACCAGAGGAGATTTTCTGAGGATAAATGTAAAGCTGGGCTGAACAATGAAGACCACTGGCCAAGATTGTTTAAGGGGATAAGACGCTCACACACACACACGCACGCACGCACGCACGCACGCCTCTGAAGCATCTTTCCATTTACTTGTGTGTGTGCGTGTGTGTGTGTGTGTGTGTGTGATCAGAGAGCTGCAGTGAACCTAAAAAGAGCAGGCAGCCCTATTTGGAAGCTTTTGTAGCGACACAGCATCAAATGCAGAAGGAGCTTAAAGAGCTTAGGAGAGGAAACACACACACACACACACACATACACACACACACACACACACACACACACACACACACACACACACACACACACTCTTACTTTTGTGGAACAGCTCACTTCTTTTGAGAACAGTCTGACCTGCTACACTTCTGTGGATTTTCAGAAAGTTTTCCAGACATCTGATTTCTTTTCAATGTGACTTTGTGAAACTGCAATTAACTAATTACTGACTAATTAAAGCGTCGCAGTGAAACTCACCAAAGTCCACAAAGGCAGACTGTCCCACAGTGTGGGCCGGGGGCTCGACTGGGGGTCCGGCTTTGGTGAAGTTCCCATCCTGAGAGAGGGGAGAGAGGGGGGGGGGGGGGGGGGGGGGGGGGGGGGGGGGGGGGGGGTAATTATTACCAAGATCACCATCACGATCGCTTTGTTCAATTTGCAAGTCACGTTTTTAAAGCAAAAACAAAAACAGACAAACAAAAAAAAGCAGGTGAACCAAATAAAATTCAAGAAGAAGGGATTGACACCACTGGCAGTGCCCTGCAGCCGTCCGTCTACTGAGCATGTGCAGAGCTGCCGTTCACTACGGCTGTGGTGGGCTTGTGCAGTCGCAGTGTCTCAGAAAGGCTGACTTTTCTCTGTTTCCATGGAGACGGAGTCACAGCATTTTCAGAAAGTTCTACCTTAGAAGCCACTCTGAAAAAACATGGCGTTGCCGGTGACTCAGAGCATCTTGTTTGTGTGAACAGACACCAAAACGCTCCCCAAGTTCTCCTTTTCATTTGAAAACGTTTGAACGGCGCTTCATTCTATCCACAAACTGTTTCACTGTTCCAGCGTTCTAAAGCTGCTGCTGCTGCTGCTGCTGGTTAAAATCCCTCCAGAAGCTCCACAGGTTGTGGAGCAGAGATTTTTTTCCATGTGTTATTTTTTTGTCTTGGGGAGATTACTCGGTGTCGGGGATGCTCATACATATTCCAACCTGCCTGTGGACGGCTGCCTTTCTTTAAGGGTTATGAATAAGTCAGCTACGGCTTAAACGCAGTGTGTGAAGGCAGAAATCCAGGAGCTGGGCGCTCAGTCTCCACACAACAGAGTCATCAGCATCGCCATGCAGGAGCTGTGGATTCATCGTACACAGCCCAGCTTCATGGGAGCGTTGATGGAGTGGAGAGAGCAAGCCACAAAGCTCAGCTCCAGTGTGTGTGTGTGTGTGTGTGTGTGTGTGTGTGTATAAACGTGAGCAGCGTGCGTACTCCACAGACTTTCACCAGATGAATATATACATGCATTTTCCAGCAGACTCAGCAGCGCTGCAGAGATTCTCTCCACAGACGAACAACAGAGCTGAGCTCTGCCGAAGTGAGGTCTGCAGACTGGAAAAGACCGACGCTTCCAGTCCAGACTTTGAAGAGATTAGTGAAGAAATATCTTCACACAGAAGATTGGGCCACATGTTAAAAGACGCGCCATACTCCATGTCATTAATGGAATATTACTTCCTGGTTTTCACAGAACGGAATTTAGAAACACAAGAATCAGGGAAAATGACCAAAGCCCACAAAGTCAACCAACAGCTTTGCTTCTGAAACACTGTTCACAGCTGATCCGGATCGCCGAGTGAACTCTCCAGTGGGACCGGAGCTGCTGCCTCTGCTAAAAGCACGCTGGACGCTCAGGTGTGTCATGGCGCCGTCAGGCCAGATGTCAGGCATACAGCAGACAGACAGGCTGTGAAAGGCTTTCAACGGTCTGGCAGAGTGAGCGACGGTCCAGACATGTCACGCTGTCCGCTGTCCGCCTCCTGCTTCTGGACAGCAGCGCTCGCTGCGGCTGCACGGAGCGTCTGGACCGTTCACTCCAACACTTCCTGGATGCGGCGCTCTGCTGTAACCATGTGCGCTGAAAACCTAAAACATCCGTCGTGTTTCAGGTGTTCGTTCACACGACAACGGTGTGAGGAGCCAAAGAAAACACAACTTTTTGAAAACAGTCCAGCTTATGGTCTGTCCATAGGAATGTCTGTGTTCTCCTTGAGTGTATTGGTCTCTGAGGACTGTGTGTGTGGTGTCATCACTAAAACAGACAACAGCACCAACTTGTGGCGTGGCATGCTAACTACACCGTCTTCAGTATTTCTGCAGAAATATCCATGATTTCCAAAACACTGCAGTGTGAAATCTAAATCTTTGCTACACGATGCATTTTCACTTGAAACATTGTGGTGTTTCCTGAGTCAGTGTGTTGTGTTATTGATGGTTGTTGATCCAGCTGTGTGTGGATTTACAGAGGAATACAGATCACATGTGGTTTCTATGGGGTAGTAAAAGAAGGGTATAAATATACCTTACAGGATAGAAGGGTATAAATACACTGGAAGGGGGTAAAAATATCCTTTCCAGCTCACAAGGTAAGTTGTTTTTCTACGAGTGGAGGAAGGTGACCGCAGTCTGAAACTCACTGGACTTTTTCCTGTCATTTTTTAACTCTGTGTTTTTCTGCAACTTTAGCAGAAAAAAACTATCCCTTCGATCCTGATCAAAACTCTGATTGGCAGATGACTCACAAGCTGAATTTTTATTGAACACCTCTCAGAACGTGCACCTGCCGCTGTTGCATTAAGCCGCTCAAAGAGAATGGAGACATGAGGAAGAGCAGGAGGGCAGGATGGAGGGAAGCTCTGCTCTGATCCACACCCAGAAGATCTGCTGAACAGCTGCTTCAGAGAGGTCTGGGGTGAAAGGTCGCGATGTGACTGTGATCAACATCAACACCTGCTCAAAGTCATGCTCTATCGATTCTGGAATCATCAGTGACGTTCCATCAGTATCACCATAGAACAACACATCCAAACAGGCATAGTGATGGGAGGCTGCAGTCGGGTCCATACATGGTTCCTCACGATCTTCTCATGGCCTCACACATGGGTGTGGCCAGTCTGTCACGACACAGACTGGGCTCTGTTCTGGTTCTGTTAGATCTCATTCATCCTACTGATCAGAACCTCAACCTACAGAGACTGGAACAGATGATCTGGATTAAAGATTTGCAATAAACTCGTCTGGATCATATTGATCAGACAGGTTCCACTTGGTTCCTCTGAATGATTCTTCAGCTCAGACTAAAGTTCCACGGAGTTCCACAGGGTTCTGTTTTAGAACCTATACTAAACTTAAACAGAGTTCTGTGCTAGAACCTATACTAAAGTTAAACATGGAATTCCATGGGGTTCTGTCTTAGAACCTATACGCTTTAAATTATTATTGCTGTGGGGAACATCATCAAGCAATCCATGAACTTCCATTGTTATGCAGATGATACACAAATCTACTGATCAGTAGAACCAGATGAAACTGATCAACATGTCAAACTAATAAAAGTCTGGATAATCTGAATGTTCTGCTGCTGAACTCAGATAAAATAGAAGTAGTTATTAGATTTGGTCCAAAACACCTGAGAGGCAAATTATCTGAACTTCTAGAACCACTGAGAGGAACCTGGAGCTACTGTAGACCAGGACCAGAACCACTGAGAGGAACCTCTAACAGGAACCAGAGAGAGATCGCCTCACTCCAGTTATCTACATTTCAACTTGCTCTCCCTCAAACTTCCCTCAAGTCAGAACGTAGCAAATAACCTGAAAAGAACCCTCATCACTGGAGTCAAATTCCTCTTGGTGTGAGTTTAACTGAGTCTGCATGCACAGCCGCTGGCAGCCTTATTGACGATGTGTCAGCTGATATAACCAGAGAGATGGAATCTGAAGAGTGTGTATGGAGATCATCTGCTCATGTTCAGTCCAGCTGGACGGGGAAGGATGAAGAGCAGGGACCAAACCAGCACCTGCTGATGGAAACGGGTTCAAAACGTCACGCTGCTGTTAATCTGAAGAACAGTTTCACTGCTGATAATGTAACATTTTTTGAAAACTTTTTGATTAGTTGTTAAGTTATTTAATGGTTAAATCCATGGAGGTTCCATTAAAAATATTTGAAAATGGAATAACTACAGTCAATAATGCAATAATAGTAAGTCAAATTTTCATGAAGTTAGATTTTCAAAAATAGGTCTAGTGAAAGGCTTTGAGGGTAAATACTGCAACTGTCTCTCCATTATAATTATAAACTGTGAATCATTTTTTATTCCATTATTTTTTTTATTGTGTGGAAGCTGAAAGGACCGACACCACAGTAAGCCTGTTTCTTCATTATTCCGACTGACTAGACACTTGTCTTGCGCAGGTTCTCCTGCAGTTCTTGGCTGATTTCGACTGATCTGGTATCAAACGCTGCGGCTTTTCGAGGACAGAAGTGTCATGTTCTAGCCTTCTGGATATCGACATTTAAAATGGCTGAAACTGGAGTTACACCACAGCACTAAGCAAAATGGCAGCACAGCAAGGGAGCATTGACTGACTGATTAGCATTTCATTTAAAAAATTCAGATATATGTTAAGACCCCAACGTCTCCGTCAGCTGTCACAGCAAAAAGCATTTTCTTGAAACTGGCCAAAAATAACAGGGGAGCCCGAATGATGACAAGCAGGCGGCGTCCCACCTGAAGAGGACCCTGGGAAGTCACCCTCTTTTGAGCCTAGCTAAGGCTAATGCTAAAGCTAACGTGCTGCAGCCCCAAGACGATGACGAGCGTTCACTTGGTGAAATTACAGCGAATGACTGCCACTGTCCAGCTGGTGGCAGCGCATGTGGCTTTAATCAAAAGGGCCAAAATCATCGTGCTTTGGGCAGCTATCACCTTACGGGCTATTATTACACCACTGGACGACACACCATCACTTTACAGTTTACACTGATATAGAACGCTTCGCTGTGACTGGAGGTCATCACTAAAGCAACACTCACCTGAACCTTTTCCTCAAACGTCCAGCAGCTCCAACATTTCAAGCATTTCAACCAGAAAGTGTCCCCAGTGTCACCAGTCTGTTCTATCTCGGGTTTTCTTGACTTTATGAAGTCAATGCATGTTGAACACAGATCTGAGAGCAGACAGGAAACCCTCTCACGGCCACTTTGAAGATTTACATTGTCATAGATCGCATGAAGCTGAATGTTTGAATGCTGACTGGTCATATAGTCGAGCTTCAAACAGACAATACAGAACAATCCAAGAGGAGATAAAGGCACACTGTTCAAAGTGCGCATCTGTAAATACATATATACTGTCGCACAAATCACACAACGCTGTGATTACACTCAATTTTCCTCCACATGAAAAGCAGGAAAAAGCTAATCAAAGCAATCAACCAAGCGCGGAAGACAAGTGGACTGTAAATATGAAACCACTGGTTCAAATGATAGCATGGTAAAGCGGCACATTAATAAGCTGCAGTTACATTTCAATAAAGGAAAATCACAGCACGGCCAATAACAGCTGCTCTCTGGAGCAGCGCTGCTCCGTCACACATTATGATGCAGCACGGCGGCCCAGATATGGATTTTCTGTACGGAGGGGACCTTCCAACAACGCCGGGATGAAATCCTGCCAACATCCACTCACTTTAATGCACAGGGATGTCCTTACACGGTCATAAACGTCTCCACGACGAGCGCAAAGCCAGGAAATATCATAGAGACACATGTTTCTGCTCTGCCTGTATATCATCAACCTCTTTTCCCTGCGTATCTCGGTGCGCTGTACACAGCAGGAAACAGCTCGTGATGCTGGATGACTGACTGATGCAGCAGAACATGAAGCTTCAGGTCAATAACGGCAAGTACAACCAGAGCGTTTGTGTTTGGTAATCAAGCATGTCTGTACTTCCACGTGTTTCTGCTTTGTGGCAATGAGCCTCAAGTACTGGTAACGCCACGTTTTCGAGTGAAAACTGTGGCTCCAGATTCATCCTTTAATCTGTGGTAGTGAAAGTCATGTGTGCTTATTACCTCTTGTGCTTTACAGCAAATCATGTGGTCCACTGTGAGGAGGGAGCACGGCGGTCCGACAGACGCTGTGCTCATTAAAGAAGAGGTGAACATATCTGAATGTGTGTGAAACCCTGGAACTACATCTCCAGTGAAGGAGGTGTGAATCTTTTATGATCTGCTACCGTGCGGCCCGTACAGGTCCAGTGCTGAAATATTAAGGTCCTCCTCCCCTCAGGGGAACTCTGAAATGGGGGGGGGGGGAGAGTCCGTTTGGCCTGGTGGAAGTACAGCGGGTCTAATTCTGATCTGTAACGATCACAGAGTGCTCAGTGGGTCATTCTACCGGCAGCCTCAGTCTGAACGTGAAGATCAGCAGGCGAGTGACGAGCGCTGCCGTGGAACGCTCCGGGAGGCGGAGCTCCAGCACCTCCACTTCCAGGTGGAGTTTCCCATCACTGCTCATCCTGGAATGTGTCATAAAGAGGCCAAACAAACTGTCTAAGAAAACTCTTCAGACCACGAGGCGGGCCACAGAGAGAAGAGGGAGTCTTTACAGGAGGAACTGCTGAAAAGGAAAGAACCCAGCAGAAGCCTGATTCACACGCCAGCGTTTCAACAGGAACCTGGAAAATCCCGTCGTGTTTCTATCTGGAGTTTACACGACAACTCTGCTCAAAGTCACTGAAAACTTTTTGAAAAAGTTCCCAAGGTGGAACTTTCCAACTTTCCAACTGTGTCTCTGTGGAAACGAGGAAAAATGCAACTTTTGAAAATGCTCTAAACGTGTCTCCGTGGAAATGAAGAAAAACACAACTTTCTGAAACTGCTTGGGCTCTCTGTAATGGAATGAAACGCTGCTACTGGGGATGTTGGCCACAGCACATGCTGAGTAGATGGACAGTAAGAAAAACAGCTCCCCCTACTGGCCCAACGTGCTAACCACATCATTCCAGCATTTTTGTAAATTGCTGTGTAAACGCGAAAAACTTTTCTGAAACAAAAATGCAAAAACAATGTTTTTCATTTTTAGAAGTTGTGTAAACGAGACACAAAACTCACTATGAGGAAATGTAAAAACAACCAAAGTTATGCTGCTGCCTTCCAAAAAAAAACCAAAAAAACCCTGCTGTAAAGTGTTTGTTTCATTTGCAAGGTAAAGGAAACGACGTGTGAAACGATCAGAAAACAAAATAACATTTAGCGATGAGACGTGAGTGTTTGTGTGAGAACTGGAGTTCATTGTCTCGGGCCCAGAGGAGGATTCTCCCACGGCCAACGGACTCAGGATAACGGAGCGTCTTTCAGTTCATCTTCCAGGACTGGAATCTGCTGACTGAGCCCGGAACCCGACGGCCTCGGTGCACCGACTGCCCTCTTGACCTCCGTCGGTGTTTCAGCTTGAAAACATAAACATGATCCATGTGGGCCGGTTCAGGGGGGTTGTTTGAAGAGACTGCTTTTAGAGGCGTGTCTACGGAAATAATCTGCTTTAACAAGAAGTTCACCAAACAACAAACCGCCAGGAAGCACAGACCTACTCAATCAGACCTGGAGGGTCAGGAGGACTTCTTCCAGGAATCAGCACTGGAGGACCTGAACATCATGACCGAGGGGGGGACGGTCTCACTGGGCTTTAAATACTCAGCAGGAAGTGAGGACTATGGAGGACTGCATGATGCTGGATGTGACATGAGCGCAAGGCGTTCAGATCTGTGTTTCCTTGGCGCGGCGGCTGTGGCGGCGGTGTGTGACGCCCACCTTTCCCTGCATGTTTGTCCAGACTGACCCGCGGAAATGAAAATGACACGACTGGAAGATAATCCCGTCAAACTCACACCAATTAGATCTAAAGCCTCCAATCATGGCAGCCGACAGGAGCACGCAGGGTGTTCAACCTCCGTGTGTGTGTGTGTGTGTGTGTGTGTGTGTGTGTGTGTGTGTGTGTGTGTGTGTGTGTGTGTGTGTCAGTTCAAGAGGAGCTGATTGATGTGTGAAGATGAAGGGATTACAGGTCTTATTATTCTTCCCTTCTGTTCTCATTGCTCCCAACACATGCTTACACACACACACACACACACACACACACACACACACACACACACACACACACACACACACACACACACACACACACACACACACACACACACACACACACACACACACACACACACACACACAGACAGACACAATTCAGTGACTTGCTAAAGGACAGTTTGACATGTGGACGGGGGAGAATTCCCAGTGAGAGATGATCTCTGTCACCTGTCAGGGGGCGGGGACCGGGGAAAGCGACACTCATCCTGACGCAGCTCCTGGAGTGAACGGTGAAACTCACCAAACTCCGACCGATGAGGAAAGTTCAGCAAACAGACATGTTCATGTCTGTGAGCGAGCAGGGATCCGCCTCCTCGCTCACAGACGAAGTGAACGAGGCAGAATGGATCTTGTAACCACTCCCCTCCCTCAGGTTATCCCCCGTGCTGTGATGGCCTTCCCTCTCGTTGTCGGGGGGGGGGGGCGCGCAGCGACCCCATCTGAGACTGACAGACAGCACTGAGGGGATTACTGAGGGTCCATGTCAGGGCTTGGCTCTGGAGCCCCGACAGGAAAAGACGAGGAAGCGCCGATGAGCGATTTAACGCCAATTTATTAATGCAAATAAAAAGGCCTTGGAGGAGGAGGCTGGAGAGAGACGAGGAGACGTGGCAGTGCAGGGCAGGCAGCCTCCACAGGTGAGACTCGTCAGCTTAAATAGCCGAAGGAGGAGGAGGAGGAGGAGGAGCGAGGAGCGAGGAGGAGGACCACAGGACGGGGACCGTCACAGCCCACTTCAGGTTCCGTTTACACAACAACTCTGCTCAGAGGCCCTGCTCCCAACGAGGAACTTTTGAAAGCTATCTCTGTGAAAATGAGGGAAAACGGCACTCTCTGTAAACACTCCGGCTCCATCTGTGTGTCGATGGCAGCAGCTGTGCTGCTGCTCAAGGGCACTGTGGCTGCAGTGACCTGTCGTCCTGCGCACGCGGAGATGTTTCCAGACTGAACTGATGGAGTCCATCGGTGAGAGCTGGGTTTCTTAATGTCCTCTCTTCTTCTGACGGGACGTAAAGACGACCTCCAGACTGAGCTTTACTCATCAGGAAGTTCTCCTTCCTCCCAGCTCTCTAATGAAACGTTGACCTTTCCAGATAATCATGATGTGGAAGTGAGGAACACGGAGGCCAGAGTCCTTTACATTCACCCCTTTTAAACATTTTCATCCACTTCTGCTGTTTTCCACTGTTTTCCCCCCAAATGTTTCTTGAGATGTGAACACCTGACATGTAACAGCCTTTTCAACGGTGGAATAAACTGACTTTGCGCCTGTATTACAAAAACATGAACATCACCACGGAAAAGGTTGCTATCTGTAACCAGCAACTTTAAAAATGAAACTGCCACTGAGCCTCACCACATGGACCCTGGAACAGCTGAAACGGCTCAAATACAACCGTAAGCTGAAATTAAAACATGGCATTCATTTTGGTTTTCAGGTTGGTTACAGTTAAAGCAGAACTTTGCAACTTTTTTTACCTCAATAAATGTGTTTCAGAATCCCTGTGGGGGTAAACAAAGACTTGTCACGGTGATTCGCCAGTCCCTTCACTCCCCCCGGGGTCTGAGTCCTGAAAACAGCGCTTGCAATTTCAGAGGAGCGACCCGACTACATCTGAGAGAACAAACCTGCTTTACGGCGCTCATACGGGATTACAAGTATAAAAGCTGTTGGAGTGCGATATCTGTCATTGTGTTGCAATAGACCATCTTTGCATGATGTGTTGATTGGTTCTAATTTCGGTTTGGTAACTAAAAAATAAAGAGGAGTGGCACCTCCTCTGTAGACGTGAGCGCGAGTGAGTTGGCTATAGAAGTGTGTTTGTTTTTTTGTTGTGTTTGTTTGAGTGTGCGAGGCAGGCATGTCTATGACAGAGGGAGAACCAGAGGAAGTTCCCGGGCAGCGCGAAGAACTGCTGCTGCAGAAGATTTAACAAAAGCGCGTAAAACAAACATGAAACCCTCGCTAGCGTTAGCAACGCCGTCCTGAGGTGCTCAAGGATGGCAGAATCAAAAGACAGAAAAAAAGCTTTGTCTAACGAGCGGAAAAAAAGGAAACGGGAGTAGGACGCTCTCTGCACGCGGGGGGCGTGATGCGGAGAGCGTTACGACAGTGAGCTTTCGCAAGAGACCAGTAGGGGGAGCGCTAAAGCAAATCTTGCAAAGTGCTGCTTTAAAACAAACAAAAGGAACTTTCAGTGTGGATTCAGTTACAAGGACATTTTTAAAAGACGTCTTACTGCATACTCAGAATTAGACTCCAAGTCCCTGACAATGGTACACTTCTCATTCAACCCTTCAGTCTATTCGCTCAGAGAGGCCGTTAAATGAATGGAAATGATGAGATGAAAAGCACTGACCTTCTCAGGCTAAACGTGAACAACATTACAACCCCCCCCCCCAAAAACAAAAAAAACAAAAAAAACAAACAAACAAGAAACATTAATTCCTCCTTCCGGTGGCCTCAGGGAGACAACCTTCAAAGACAGACCCGTCTCCGTGGAGGAAACTCCTGACTGAGGAACCTCACACTCCTCTCCACTCCTCCCTCCTCCCTCCACCCCCCACCCCTCCACCCCTCCCTCCGCCCTGCTCTCGGGCTGCTGCAGCTGATCCAGCTCAGGATGTGATGAGTAAACCTGGCTGGATGTTTTGGAGAGATTCTCCAGTGATCAGAGATGATGGAGAGAAGCTGTTGTGGAGCGAGCGGACAGAAGCTGATGTCCAGACGCTCTCCGCCTCCAGCCTCTCTCCTGATCAATATTGGCGCCGGCCGGCTCACATCCTGCTGCTCTTTGGGCAGATCACTTTATTTGCTCCGTTTCACTCCTGCGAGTCTCTCTCCGTCTCAGACGTCTCAGCTCAGCCAAATCCTTCCATCTCCCTCTGTTCGTCTCCTCGTTCCTCCCTCCCTCCTCCGATAAGACACACTTCTGTTCAACTCGTGGCTCGACCTGCTGAATTCCAAACAGAGCCCTTTGATGGGAAAAGGAGCGGCGGCGGCAGCAGCAGCCTCCCCCTCCAAGCCCTTCCAGAATATTAAGTGTTGGTGAACTCAGCTCTGCTGCTGTTCGGAGGAGCTGAGCTCACCTGGCCTGCTGGCACAGCACACACTCCACACCGCAGCCTCCTGAACACACACCATGGATCATGTTTTCACGGACTGTGCAACATGTCTGCCCAACGGGATGGAGCGCTCCTCACCCATGATGGAGGGAGGGGCGGAGCCGAGTCAGGAAGAGCTGGTGGACCTGGACATTCTGTCTGCTTCTCCTCCAGTCCACAAAAACAACTCCCAGAGTGCCACGCTTTCAGTAATGCTGTAGGAGGCGGCGTAGCGTCAACGCAGGTAGTGAGCGGAGGCGTTTGTGGCGACGCACATTGTTTGGGTATGGAGTGTATTTGCAGCGACTGAGCACTCATACTGGAGCTATGGTGGCGTTTCAACTAGCAGCAGCTCCTCCACCAGATCCTCCAGCGACACATCCACGGAAAAGAGCCAACCTGACAGGAAGTCACATGATGGGGTGGTTGTAGCTCAGTTAACAGGTCGATTTACAATGGCAAGGTTGAAGGTTTGATTCCCTTGTGAGGCGGCTGCCTTCACTGTGATTATCTATCTCAAGCGCCACACGCGTGTGAACTCCATTTACCGTTTCCTTTCACAGCGTGAGGATGAGTTTGTTTTAAAGCCTGTGTGCTGAGAAGAGCTGAAGCTCGAGGTCAAACTGAGAGCTTTCTCTTGTACCGAGTCGCTCTGTGATTCGAAAACTACCAAAGCAGATTTTTCGGAGCAGTCTTGAAGACCTTTCACTCCACATGCCATCTTCACACTCGAGTTCAGTAAATCCATCAATATTTAGAGGAAAGACTGATGTAACATCTGTCCAGTGCTGCACGCTGTGTTTTAAAAGTTATGTTTACAGCAAGAAGCTAAAAGGCCAAAAACGAACAAAGCCCTGCTTACCTTGTTGAGCCAGGTCTCGAACTTGGAGCCAACAGTGGTGAGGAACAAATCTGAAATGGAGACAGAGAGACGAGAGTCACTGAGTGACACACTGGTAGCTACAATCAGGCACTATTGATCCACCGTGAAGCGTCTCAGCTATGCCGGGCAGCTCCTCACAGGTGGACGCTTCACACCTGGTGAATGGATGAGGAGGACCGGCGAGCGGATCAATGAAAGGTCACCGGCGGCGTCCACTGCTCATGTTTGCATTTTCATTCACATGCAATCCTTCACATTTCCTCGAATGAGAGTTCATCATTGTTTAAACACCCACGGGAGATGTGTTTCAGGTATACCTGTTAAACTGTTCATTAATTGAATAACCGATCAGCCAATCACGGCTCCACAGCAACCATTAACCACTGGTTCAACCGCTGAATCCAGAGGCGTCACAAAACAAAACACTGCGCCGTCAATGTGAGGAGAAGCTCTGGAAAGAGAGGCGATCAACCATCAAACAGCCGGAGAGGCTCACAACAGAACCTATGATTGGCTAAAACAAGTCATTTACGGCACCCAGCAGCGGACAATGAATACCAATGACCAACATCCTGAGTGTCCTTGAACGCCTCTCGTATGGTTACGAGCTGTTTGCACTGAATGGAGCCAAAACACAGAAGATCATCAGCAGAGAACAGCTTGATTCACTGATCACATGCTGCAGCAGGGAAAAATATAAATAAATAAACGGTCACATTTACCGAACAGGATTCAAACGACTGTTGAAATGTGTGGTCACATCCGCAACTGAGCAGCAGAATTTATTTAGTTTTAATCTCAACCTTAAACAACCATCAGTGCAGGTTAATGTGTACACTTCATGTGGGTGGAGCAGGTTACAGAGTTGCTTCATGTGGGTGGAGCAGGTTACAGAGTTGCTTCATGTGGTTGTGCATTGCTCCAGAGGGGAGTCAGGTTTTATTTTCAGCCTTCACGTTTCCTGTTTCTTTACCTTCTGTTGCCCAAGTGACTCTGCAGTAGAGCTGGGCGATATAGCCTCAAATATCACGATAATATTGAGCAGTTCACCTCGATAACGATAAATGGACGGTAACTACTTGGGGGGGTGGGCGGGGGGGGGCGTTTAATCACAGCTTTTTATTGTACTGGATTAAACTTATGACAGTTTACTGTGGGCTCAGGTGGTGCAAACATTATTATTTTATTTCTCATGATATGGGGTCAATTTTCTTGAAATCCTTTTAGATTTATCAAGATTAGGGTACAAAATATATCTATGTATTCTAACTTTCACAGCAACAGACGTCCAGATCCGACAGAACTCTGCTGTTAATGTAAATGTCTTCTCTGTGGGCTTTAGGGAGAATCCGAGGACTGGAGGACTCTGGGAAATGATTAATGTTCCGTGGTTCCAGATGTTTCCAGTGTGATGTGGTGTTATGAGCAGCTGAGAATGGAACACAACTGGACGTCTACCTGTCCCTGAATTACAAATGAGCCCAACTTGTTTGTTTACAATTTCCTTCTCAGTTTCCTGTCCACACAGCATCGCTTCAGGAAATATCTACATCCACGCAGAATAGCAAGGACTCAAAACGATGTAGTTCACCCGCCAGGCCTTCAGATGGCGCTGTCACTCTGACACAGCAACTCCAAAATGGAGAAGAAGACACGAAGCACGGACTCGGACAATGAGTATAGAATTGCTATAATTCTATAAATTGGACTCAGAGCTGCACAGGCAGCGTGATATAAACAAACACAACAGCAGAACATACGGCCTGTTCAATAAAACAGCATGAGGAGCTTCTGCAGGAAAAATCAGCCAAACAGCTGGTGAGGAGTTTCACTGTCTGGGGCGGTCGGACCAGCATTAATCTGCAGCCCTGCAGGCTGTTAGCCTGTAGCCGGTAGCGGCTAAACTAGCATGTCTCCATGCTATGTGTTCAGAGATCATGTCTGCTGGTTGGGATGTTCAGAGGGTCGAACGGCGTCTGTCTGCTCTGCTGACAGCTTCTTCTGCTGGCTGCTGGGATGTTAAACAGGAGTTGGTGGAGTCGCGTAGCGCAGCGTCTTAAAGGGCACACAGCACACCTACACAGCCAAAGCTGACTTTTTTTTTAAATACCAAATTTACCGCCATGGGCAAAATGACGTCAGTTATCGTAGTAAATCTCGGTAACGATAAATTTTCGGTATATCGCCCAGGCCTACTCTGCAGTGCCGACTAGTGGCAGGTGGCTACATGACAGTCACTGTGAGGAGAAAAGATGCCTCCCAGGTCTTACACATCTTTTCAACCACAGATCACAGAGACTTACTTTACTTGCTTTGACTGAAAGCTAACAGTTGCGCCGTTTGAATGAGCTCTTCGGTGTGATCGTACCTCTTTCACGGGCTGAGATACATCTACTGGAACATTGGTATCTTTTCTGGACTCGTGTCCAAATGTTCCATGATGATAAATCCCAAAGTGAGGTCTTCTGCTATGATTTGTATATATTTTACAGTTCAAAACCATTAGCAACACAGATGGTCGCCATTTTGCTAACACCCGGATGTTGATCTGCTGTTTCCTGTGTCTTATTACCACAATAAAAACAAAAACCGTTTGAGTGGCTGTTTTGTAAATAGGTTTCTAAATCGACACTTGAGTGTAGGACTGGGCGATATCAAAGTCAAAGTCTCCCTTGCGAGTGCGCTGGGCAGCGCCTATCTCCGTTTCGTAACCCCAGCCGTTACGGGGCCGCGAGGCGCGCCACGCTCCCGCACGGCTGCCGGAGCTCTCCCGCCGGATCTCCGCTCCCGGGCGGAGACGCGCTCCGTGCCGGCCGCGGGGCGCATTCCTCCTGGAGCCCTCTCCTCACCGGTAGGCTCCGGATCCACATCAGCTGACCCACCTGAAGACGGCAGACGAGCTGACTTTATGGTAACACTGGCGACGGATAAAGAAATACAGCCGAAATGAGCGATTTTGCAGAGATTATGTCCCGCGCTGAAGCTCCCTTGCCGTGGCTCCCGCTAAATCGGTTGGATCTAAATAACTTCTGAAGGACTCCGAGCTGCACCATGTTTTTCTGAGTGAGTATATGAGCATGACACACCTAGAAATAAGGTCCAAGTGTCAAAAAACCAGAGCTGCCCTTTAAACACCACTTTGTAGTGAAATTGAATCACAAACTAACAGTTCTGAGGCCAACTGTTGAGAGAGTGATTCCCAGCTTCACGGAGTTATAGGCATCATATTTATTTAGTTGGAGATAAACTGGACCGTCCCACTTTGATGATTCTCCTTGCGGCGGCACTCAGAGTACCGCGTCCAACTGTCGAAAAAGGACGAGAGCTAAAACAGAAAAATGGATAGGCTGCTTTATGACGCAGAAGGAAAAGCAGGTAGTGGAAGGAAAAAGGATTGAGGAGGGATCTCCTGCTCAAAGCAACTGGATTTCACTGAGCTTTCCCCCCTGGTAATGCCTGTAGCTCGCTCTATTGGAATCCTATAAACCTGCTCTTGTACTCATACTGCTCGCTGGTGAAGCTCCGGCTGCAGGCGGCTCCTCTAATGTGCTCTCCGCGTGCTCCTCGGTGCGAAGACGTTTACTTTCATCGCAGCGTTCTGCAGACGCAGGTTCTGCCCCAGTAATTGGACATGAAATAAATATTGGCATTGATCTGCCCGAGGGCCGGCCTGGACCCCGTGTCCGTGTGCTCTGCATGGACAAAGACTCATGATCATGGAAGTGAGGGGAAGGAGAGGTGACGGGGTGAAGTGTTAGTGAGAGGAAGAATGAGGACTGGGTATGACGACGGGGAAACCAGGAGGTCACGACTGACTGGCCACTGCGTGCAGCGCCTCCAGTGCACAGCTGCAGAATGACACCAGACTGAGGAGGAAGGAAACACCAGCGCTGTCCGTCATTCACCGCATGCAGAACGCCGGGGACCCAGAGGCGCTCATGTTTGAGAATACCAATGCAAGCTGGTGTTATCCCCTTATCCGTGGAGGCAAGGAGAGTCTGAGCAGAGGAGTTTCCCTCAGCGTTATCACAGCGCTCCAGTTACGTTTCAGATTTAAATCCAAGCTTGATTTCAGTCAGAGTTTAAGAATCCGTCACACACGGCGATCGTTCCATCAGAACAACCATCAAAGACGTGACTTCAGTTATTTCATTCTCTTGACGTCCTGAATTCCTCTGAGAAGCTTTCTATAATGCAGACTTTGAAATGTGTTAAAACAGGAAACTGCACATTCACAAAGAAGACTGACTTCCAGCTCCTCAGGTGAAAATATAAACTGAAAGACCACGGAAAATGAAAGAAAGATGGGATAAAACTAACCCCAGAAAGACGAGCAATCCTCTGAGCCTAATCTCACATCGCCGGTACAGACACCAGAGTCAGACACCTGGTTCAATACTGCACTGCGGATTCACACTCATAGGACTCATGTCTCCAATTCAAATGTTTTTCTCATGATCAAAATACTGAACATGACTGCATGTCGCAAGTTTATCTAACGTGATGTTGTTAGTGTGGGAACTGAAGATCAAAAGTCAATGAGCATGATCTTTCTCAGAGCTAGTGGGAGTGAGAGTGAGAGAAGAAAGAGCACCCTGAAGGTGAAACGAGACAGAAGCAACACTGGAAAAGACAAACTGGCAGGTGATAAACAGACTCGGAATGGACTCATAATGCACTAACATGACCTTAACAGACTGCAACGCTAATATTTCATCAAAAGCCATGAGTAGAAGTGAATGAATGGGATCTCTCTTTTGGATCCACAGCTTAATCCTAATTACACAGAGTGTCATCCAGTCTGCAGCTGCTGGGAACTTCTGAAACTGAATTTTGGGAGCATACTGAACGCACAGTCAAAACTTTTTTAAAAATGCAAAGAAGATTAGAAATGCATGCTGAGATCACACACACACACACACACAAACACACACACACACACACAAACACACACACACACACGCATGGAGGATTGACAGTAATTTGCAGTGTGTGTTCATGATTCTCCGTGCTCGCACCGGGTGGTGCGCTGATGAGCTGGGTTAATCAGCCAATCAGGCCTCTTAGACAGAATCCAGCAGTGATTGGCTGATTAGCTGCAGTGGCAGTGTGTCAGTGAGAGATCTTCATCTGGTAAACACTTAACACCCTCCCTGTGGGGCACTTCCTCCGTTCGCCTCGTGCTTTTCTTCACCGCTGCCAGGCGCTTCCTTCTCCTCATCGAGCACTAAACCCTGAAGGCGACTGCCACCCTGTGTGGGGGCTTCCATCCAGAGAGGCACACCGAAGGTGACCGTCCTTTAGTGGCCATCAAAAGGGACGGGGAGCTTTCCAGAAACACACCAGAGGAGCCGCATCCAGACACTCCAACACGGCTCCGACGGCCGAGCGATGTGATGGTGTGTGTTCCTCGGGACATGCTGATCCTCAGGGCGCGATGTTCTCCTGAGCCTCAGCCGGGCTCCTCACGCTTACCGCCTCAGAAAGAAATGCTCCAATATAAAGCCGAGCAGTGCCGCCATCAGTCAGGGAGCAGGTTTACTGGTTCAGGACGGTTACTGGGCTGCTGAGGCTCTTTAAGTTAAAGAGACGTAATAAAGAGGGAACACACACCACACAAACAGATGCTGAGAGCACTCCATTCATTTTTACCAGCTTTCGTGCTGTTTAATTCTTCTCTTTCCTTTTTTCCTGAGGGTGTTTCCCTCTCTGGAAAGGGTATTATTCTCATGCTGATATCTTGCCTTTTCTTCTGGTTTCACTGGGGACTTTTTCAATGCTATTAAGCATTCAAACATTACTATTTCTGGTTAATTCAAGATGAAACAGAAAACTGTTCACATTGAAGACACTAACATTCAACGTGAATTAGGTAAATACGCCACCAAGTTCATTCTAAATCAGACTTCAATCACTGTTACCTGTCTGGTAACATTATGTTTTCATCTTATAATCTAATAAAGACCTGGACATGGTTCTGTTTTTCCATTTTGATTTTAGACATGAGCAGTGATGACCATACAGATAAGAACAGGAGAAATCCCATCTGTAAAACCAAACTAAGCCCTGGCTGGTGTGTACTGTGGACAATAGTGGCTAAAATCCCTGACACGTCATTTGGAAAGTCTGCTGAGCTGGAATCAAACCCATGAAGGAGTAACCTGACAGAGAATCGCCCAGCCATGTGGTTGGTGCATGTTTATATCCACTTTTGACATTAGCCTGCACTAAGCTGCTGTTAGCTGCTGCTGCTAGCTACTAGCAGAGCTTCAACGTGTCCAACTGTTGTGCTCGGAGACGATAACACAGCTCGTCACCACAATGACTCACAATGGCTGACTGATGGGTCACAACAGTGAATATCACAACAAGTCCCGAGTCCTGCTGCCCGACCTGCGTCTGCTGTTGACCAACATGTCCATCAAACCACTGGCCTCAGCACCAAGCTCCAGAGGAGGAAATAAGAAGGAGAGCTCAGTGGAGCATCAATCCGTCCATCTCCTGTCCCGCTTCTATCTGTTCATGGTCCTGAGGCTCTGGAGCCAATGCCAGCTGATGAGCAGTGACATCTCCATCACCTCTCACCACGTACATCAGTGTTTCACTGGTATTCATTTCACTGCTGACGCCACGGGTATGTAGGAAGAACCACAAACATGGCACTGAAGCGACAATGCTCCAGTCGGTGCCTTTTTTGTTTGTTGAAATTGTCTTTCAGTAATGGCGTTGGCCATTAGCTTTTCCTCTCATGCTGAAAGCAGGACATAATCCTGAGCTGTTATTAGCGTTCTCTGCTGATCACATGCAAACAGACAAACTGGAGAACAGGGGTAAGCTCGATATTTGAACCTGTCATTTCAGCATTATCTGCTGTTTCAATGCTGTTTTGAATGAAACAGGTTTTCTTTTAATGACGTGAAAATCTTGATTCTGTAAATCAGTGTCTTTGTGATGTGACAATTACCCATTTCAATGTTCGAAATTCCTCTTTCTCCCCGTTTGTGTCTGCTCCTAGAATCCACATGTCAAGTGTGGTTGTTCTAGATCAGGACCGTCCAGTAGGACGGTCCACTAAACTAAACTGCAGCATCAGTCAGAGCATCTTCGAATCATCTGCAAACTGAAAGCCAAGCTTCCTTTAGAGGAGACAGCAGAGAGGAAGATCATCTCCTCATCCCGTCAGATTAGGAGCCATCGGCAGCCTCCAACGGTTCTGCATTACAACATGACTGGTGACACTTTACTGAGCCAGGAGATCGTCCTCCACGAGTCGGCCCACACCACTGGACAGTTGGGTCAAAGAGTGAAGGAGAAGACGAGGAAGATGAAGATGGAGATGAGAAGAATAAGAAGATGAAGAGGAAGGCTTCACTCAAGAACAGAAGAAGAAATATAGCAGGAGGCAGAGTGCTGCTTCTTCTCTGGAAAAATACAAAGTGTGTCATCGCTGGAGACAACCTCAGTGCAGACAGAGATAAATCTGGAGTCATTCAATCCCAAATATCCACAGTGTGGGATCAGAGGCGGTCTCCATCAATGGACCTGCAGTTTGTCTGTTAGACATCAAACTGAGCATCAGAGGGAGGATGGGAGAGGAAATAAAACCTTCAACCCAAAGCAGTATTCTTTCATCACACTGAGATCACCAAGAGGAGAACACTGTTTTGTGCACGACTCCTTCAAAAGAGGCAGCATTTTAAAGCAGAATTCCAGCGGTACAAGAATTATCATCCAAAAAACTGTTAAAAGAAACAACCTGACATATTTTCTTTGTGTGGCTGTGATTTTTTACTGACTCTGAAACACTGAGGCTCACTCAGGGTTTCTCATGGACATTTAACACGATGAAGAACTGATGCTCAGTATTTGTTTAGTCCCATTTAACATCTGACTTATCGGCATGCAGGTCATCGCTGGGAAATAAACCACAGTGACTGCATGCTAAAATAATTCCAAAGCGGCAGTAATGCGGCCGTGTGCCGTGCGAGCACATCAGCTAATGGAGCCGTCGTCCTGCACCGCTCGGGAAAGATGCATACATAATTGAGGTATATAAATGTGTTTGTGTGTGGGAGGGTGGGGTTGCGTAACAGCAGCAGGGATTGAGATTTCTAAGTGGTATGTCATGTTGCCCGATAATTAAAGACATGCAAAGTGTGCAGGCTGGGGGGGGGGGGGACTGGATGCAACATCTCCAAGGTGCATCCGAATACAGAGGCTTCTAAAACAAACCACTACAAAGAGAGAGCATGTAAATCACGTAATTGGAAAGAGGCCATCTATAATCACTTGATTATTTCCCGTGCGTTCCACCCTTTGCACAATGTTCTGTTTTAGTAAATTGTTTCTTCCATGCAGATCACACTAAAAAAAGCGTGGGGAGCGAGGATGCTGGGAGCAGCCTGCAGAAAGCGCCGTGCACACGCCCACTCCTGCACGCCGAGCTCCAGGCTTTGTCTTTGGGTTGTGATGCAGCCAATCATCTGCAATCAGCTGCTCCTTCTCACACTAACAGAATAATTGCAGGGGTGCCTCTTGCTAATAACAGGGTCTAAAAACAACACCCGGCCCAGATGCAGTGTCTTCAAACAAACAGCAGCAGCACAAGGTAAACGGCAGTACACACTCCTGACTGGACACACACACACACACGTTTATACTTCTATAGCTGTGAGGACACTCACTGGCATATTGCATTTCCTAGCCCCTTAACCCAACCTTAACCATCAAAAATCAACGTCAAACCTAACCTAAACCTAATTCTAACCCCGAACAAAGAATCGAGTCTTAATCCTCAAAAAGGACTGACAAAAAGTGAGGACTGGCAAAAATGTCCTCAGCACAGTGTGTTGGTTAAGAACTCACAATTGAAGTATTGAAGTGGGGCGACAGCAGCTCAGATGGTAGAGCAGGTTGTCTTATAACCGGAAGGTTGGCGGTTTGATCCCCGCTACCGCAGGAATAAAACTGTCGTTGTGTCCTTGGGCAAGACACTTCACCCATCTTGCCTAAGTGTGAGAGTGAATGGTTGGTGGTGGGAGGGGCCGATGGCGTCAGTCTGCCCCCCCCAGGGCAGCTGTGGCTACAGCAGTAGCTTACCACCACCCAGTATGGAGAGAATGAAGAATGTAAAGTGTCTTTGGGTGTCCTATAAAGCGCTGTATAAAACCAATGCATCATTATTATTACAAGAACACCGACCCAGTTTGCAGAGGTGGGAGATTGGAGCCTGATCAAGTCATCTCCATGCCATGTTTTTGCTCTGACCATGTATCACACCAGGTGAATCTAATCAACCCTGCTCCTCAGCTTGTCTGTGGTACATGGTCAGTCTGCCAGTTTGAGCCGGTTGCTGTTCCGCTGATGGTTCCCAGCTCGGTTTTCTCTTGCCCTGCAGATGTCTTGTCTTGTGACAGTCCGGGCTGTCCTGAGCCTGATCCACTCTAACCTTCTGGATCTCCATATTGGTCTAACTTTACCAGTCTAACTTTAGTAGTTGCACATAGTTGGAGAATTTATCTACACAACAATTCCAAGCGACCACACAGACCTTTTGATGCATTTTGGATGTCTGTTTACATGACAGCGGAGCTCCGAGCCTCTGAAGACAACACTTGTGGGAACGCTCAGGCTCAAACTAGAAGACGGCTGAAACGTTGCTACTGAGTAAAGCAACTCATCGTCTGTCCACATGGACATCCATGTCCCTGCTGTGTTTAATGTTTCCAGCTTCCTGCTCTGGGCACTCAGGTGTCTGACCCTGGAGAAAAGACCGACTGAAAGTTTACCTGCATGCTTGATACATGGCGTCACTGAAAACGAAAAAAAGGACAAAGAAAACATGTGGCTGAGTTAATTTGATGCTGCAGGTCTCAGACTGCTGGGTTCAGTGGTGGATGTATGCTGTCGGCAGTGATCTGGAACTTCTCCACCTTCAATCTGAGCAGCAAATGAAGTGAAAGAGTCTCACTTCCACTTGTTGCACCCTGCCAGCTCTCTGCCGAGGCTATCAAATGGGTTGTTCTCACAGCGCCGTCGCAGCCACAAAATCATATTCCAGGAGACGCCAGGCCACGGTAGCCTGGTGGTTTTATGCAGTCACGTCTCAACACATTGTCAGACAATAATGCAAATGATGCAATGAAAGGGAGAAGCTGACAGATGGACACGGCGAGAAATAAAAGGCAAATGAAAGTTGAAGGCTGCAGACACTTCAAACAGTCATCTCACCTTGTGAGATTGGAGCCAATTCTCTCCTCTCTGGAGCCATTCAGGAAGAAAATTAAAATACGTGCAGCAGAATCATTGTGTGTTGCTTCATACTCTCACTCAAAAAAAAAAAAGACTTTCCTTCTCTTTAAGATGGTGAAATGTGAGCTTAGACTATATCAGACTGATGAATGTAGAGAAGAGGAGAAGAATGTGAGTGTGGGGAGATGAGCGCTGCTTGAGTTATTCATAGCCTCTCCATCAGATTTGTTAAGGGGATTGGAAGCAATTTAAAGGCCTCCGCTGACTGTTTGACTGGAGCAGCATTATGTCTCTCTATTCCATTATGTTGAGCCGCAGTGTGGGGATAAAGACCAGGCTTCCTATTAGCCTCTGTATAAACAGATAGGCCCGTGCTCGGCGGCTCTAAGCCCGAGCAGCGAGGGAGAAGAGACACCCAGCAGCCTGGACCGTCTCCTCTTTGTCTCCCTATCCCTCGATCTGTCCTCTCAGCTCACACACCACCCTCCTTATCGCCTGGCTCTGCAGCGGCATCGTGGCCGTGGATCACACAGCGTCACGACTCCCAGCATGTGAACCCAGAACAATCCGCCCAGCCGCAGCTCAGGATCAATGGAGCAGGCGTTCCAGAGACGAAGAGTGGGAGCTGACCGACACACACGCCGACGACCAGAGCTCAAAGGAAGAGTCCTCAACTCAACACACACCCTGGTGACATCCAGGCGCCCGGTACGCTGCGTTTTCTAGTAAAATCCCAGAACGTCTGGTTACAGGACGACGGAGCTCAGAGTCACTGCAAACAACTTTTTTGGAAAGAGGTACCAAGGTGGAACTTTTTGAAAGATTCCGAGTGTGTCACCATGGAAACTGGGGAAAAGGCAACTTTTTCGAAAAGCTGCTTCTGCAGCAAACAGGTGTTCTGCACATGATCAGTGAATTAGCAAGCAGAACAATGTTCTCCCCCAGAGTGTCACGACTCCCAGTCCAGGTATTACAGTACCAATGTCTGTGTGGACTGTTCTCTGTGTTTTCCCAGTGTTAATGTTTAAACCCATTGTTTCCTGTGTGCTTGTGGCCCAACATGCCAACTGCATCCTTTACTGTGCTTCGGCCACTTCTGGGTAAACGGATATCACTTCGAAGTGTTGTTATTGTAAATGTTCTACTTTTATGAAAGGAAAACACAAAAACAATGGAGATGTCCTGTAAATGGACCCTAAGCCTGCTCAAACAAAATGAAAAGAAAAAAAAACATCTTGGTTTCATTCTTTCTCTAAAGGAAGACACGAGAATGAGAACTTTTGTTCAGGCAGCAGAATGATAAAGTTCATGGTGATGGAGCTCACTCACCGCCTCACAGTCAACTGGTTAGATGAGCTGAGCAGTGAGGGGAGGAGCGCACACACACACACACACACACACACACACACACACACACACACACACACACACACACTAGTGTTCAAGACACATAATCAGCCGTCCATGCCCTCCTTCCGGCCGTGCACACTGCCAGCCTCAGCTCCCTATTAGCCGCTCGCTGCAGAGCTGCTGTCAGGGTCTGGCTCGGTCTGCAGGAACTCCCGGCTGAAGCCAGGTCACTGCAGCACACATGACCAGCACGCTTCTTTCAGGATGAGGCGCCTCCATTCTGCAGTCCTGAGTGTGAACAGCGCAGAGCTGGACCGCTGTCACCTCCTGGTGTCATTCTGACTGACAGGAGTACCACGTGTTCCGATGGTGAGATATGGTCACCTGCGAGCAAGTGAGTCTACTGTTTTAAACTTCAGGCTGATTTACACACAGCACAAAAGATATTAAAAAATCAATTTCAGGATTTTATGAA
This sequence comes from Salarias fasciatus, assembly GCF_902148845.1. Taxonomy (NCBI): domain Eukaryota; kingdom Metazoa; phylum Chordata; class Actinopteri; order Blenniiformes; family Blenniidae; genus Salarias; species Salarias fasciatus. The sequence continues at coordinate 1,786,275 of NC_043745.1, forward strand.
TCAATATGGAGCCATTCACAGAGAAATCAATTCAAACTGATAATTTTAATCCAGCCCTTTATTAAATTGTACAGTATTCTGCTGCTGAAACCCAGACAGTTCTTATACTGGGATCAAAGTATCCATCCATCCATCCATCCATCCATCCATCCATCCCAGAGTCAGGAGCATGTTGTTATTGGACTCTGGCTTCACTCCCTTCTTCAGCCAAAGCACCAGCCTGAGCGTTGTGTACAGTGGATGTGGGAGGACTGCTGACTGTAATGTGCTGTACCATCTGCTGGTTAGTTTCTCAGGAACAAAGGTCTGTGGACTGCTTGCTGTAATGGATTGCCATGAACACTTCTGTGCACTTTCTGACCCCAAAAATACATACAATACAGTTTTCTAAGCACCGTGTTGATCACGAGTGCTTTCAGAGGAAAGCGTGAACAACACACTGTTGGGAAAACAACGTCATGGCGCAGGAGGAGGTCAACCTGGCGAGCACATTTTTCAATCACGTTGTGCAGTGCAGAGATGTGGATCTACCCGCAGTGTTTCTGCCTCCACAATGAGGATTTCATGAGTATCTTGTGTTCCTGCAGCGTGGACACTCCCCTTTATCATCCAACTCCTGAAGCTGAATGCGGCACAAAACTCTTATTTTCTCCAGTGAGAAGGAAAAAAAAAAAAGCTTGATTAGTGGCTAAGCCTTCATTTGGCTGAGTGCTAATAGCTGGCACAAATCTATTCCAGCATGTGTTAGAAATTGAATTTCTATTGAATGGTGAGGCTGTGCAATCTGCAGCAGGGTTAACTCAGAGCTCAGAGCGCAGTGCAGTTACAATGTCAGAGCCAAGGCCCGCGCTGTCGGCCTCAACACTCAACCTCCGCTGCAGGAGCAGGTGGCGGCGGGGTAGTCCAGGGTGAACATGGGCAGAACCACGCATTATTCAGTCCCCACTGCCAAATCCCCCATGATGCACCACTCAGTATCTCCCAGCCATGCTGTTCCCTGGGGTGACGAAGCCACGACCCGCCCTGCTCTGCCTCTGATTGGCTCGTACTCGCTGGATTCATGGACTGGATTGGTTAATGTGGATGTTTATTGGGCAGCATGACGAACCAATCAGAGGCAGAGCCAGGCAGGCCATGACCAGGTAATCACCGTTAACTGGTAAATCATTACTGAAATTATGTGAGAATGAGTTAATCCTATGGAGGTATTTCCACTAAAGAGTCATCTGACATGGCACTGTGGAGAAGAAAATGTGTGAGCTGCTTTGAAAGAAGTGAGGATTGGGTAGTTAAATATATACAGACCCATTAAAGCGGGAATATCACACTGAATTTGTTTCAGCAGAGTCCACTGTGGTCTCAGGGGAGCAGAAACCCACAAAAGCTCACAGTGAGTGAACTTTTCTCTAAATGTTGTGTGAACAAGCTAAATGTTCTGAGAGGGTAACCAGGGAAAAGCTGTAGTAGTTAATATGCATGTTTTCAGGAGGATTTCAATCCTGCTGCTGTTTGGCGAGCAGGAATGGGGCGAGCACTGCCGTTTCAGAAAGCTTCAGCCAGGATGCACATGTCCACAGCACTGCTATTCATGTGTTAGTTTGAAGGAAAGGGAAAGAGTACGCTTATTTCTCCCGTACAAACTTCATGAATAAAGGTGATGTGAGGCTACCAGCACAGTCCTGGGCTGAAGCTGAAGCAGCTGAAGCAGCAGCAGCCTGGGGATTCTGGGTAGCAGCTGAAGCAGCAGCAGCCTGGGGATCCTGGAGAGAAGCTGAAGCAGCAGCAGCCTGGGGATTCTGGGTAGCAGCTGAAGCAGCAGCAGCCTGGGGATTCTGGGTAGCAGCTGAAGCAGCAGCAGTCTGGGGATTCTGGGTAGCAGCTGAAGCAGCAGCAGTCTGGGGATTCTGGGTAGCAGCTGAAGCAGCAGCAGTCTGGGGATTCTGGAGAGAAGCTGAAGCAGCAGCAGCAGCCTGGGGATTCTGGGTAGCAGCTGAAGCAGCAGCAGCCTGGGGATCCTGGGTAGCAGCTGAAGCAGCAGCAGTCTGGGGATTCTGGAGAGAAGCTGAAGCAGCAGCAGCAGCCTGGGGATTCTGGGTAGCAGCTGAAGCAGCAGCAGCCTGGGGATCCTGGGTAGCAGCTGAAGCAGCAGTGCAGTGAGCTCGGGGAGGGGCCGGCCCAGCCTTCTCTCGGTGACTCCATTGGCCCTCCAGCAGGTTATTTGTCAGCCTGTTGCTCAGTAAACAAGCTGTGACTCTTCTGCCCCCGACGGCCGTCAGAGGGAAGCAGAACAGCTCGAGCACAGACACATGTGGAGACCAGCGGCCGGCTGGTGTATTCCCTCCAGGCTGCTCCAAGCAGGCCGGCATGGCGCCTAATCACACTGCTTTATTTAAGATTGAAGGAGAAATGTCCACTGTTTGTGTTTGTGGTGAGCAGTAATGAATCTGAGAGAGGGATGGATGTCTGACCGGTGCAGCCCGACACCGGCATGCGAGCCGACCTGCAGAGGCCCGGTGCAGCCTCCGTGTTCGTCCCTTCCTATCGACCGCTTGCTGCAGTCTTTAACCCTCGGTCTGATCTGTGGCTCGGCGGCATGGAGCGCGGCCTTTGGCATTCTGAGGAAAATGTCACCGCCGTCAGCAGTGAAACGGATACCTTCTCTCAAACAGCACCCAGGGGTTACCACACTCCTGTTGAGGAGGGGGAGCTGGCACAAGAGGGGACGAGGGCAGGCTGACAGTCTGCAGACATTCAGGTTCAAGGCTGGAAGAACGATGACTAACACCCTGTTCAAACATCAACAGGTTCATACCCAGAACGCACAACAATCCTGCACTCAAAACATGACACAGTAACCACAGCTGGGCTGTCAAACATAAGCCACGTGGGCCAAAACCGGCCTGCAAAAGGCTCCAATCTGGCCAAACCACCAATAAATCAACAGCTGCAGGAGAAGCTAATTACCTGGATTTAACACCAGAACATTTCAGGAAAACTGGCTTGATGTCGAGATTAGAGTCACTTTTTGCAGCAATTGTTTGGTTTTGTGAAAACAGACAGTTTCCTCATGAATTTTCTGCGTTTCAACAAAGAAAAACTTTAAGGTTGAAATGTAAAGGCTACTGTGGCTCTGTTTCACCAGTCCAGTCCTGCAGGATGCTCTATGAACTGAAAGAACCTTTTTCAGGTAAATTCAGAACAGTCCAGCGCTGGATTATAAAACCGAAGCGCAAGTCAATATGTGTTTTTTATTATTATTTTAGTCCTTAGTAACAATTGACCATTCTTAAAGGAGTCCTATTATGCAAAATTCACTTTAAAAAGGTGCCATTACAGTCATATCACCTCCCAGAGCCTCTGTATGATCCCCTGAAGTGAAACATTCAGTCACCTCCCTCAATTGCGCCCTCCAAATATATCCAAATACTCCAAATATACACTCAAACACGCAATTCTGAAATCTTACTTTGTCTACGTCAACAAGAGGAACACCACTCCCCCCCTGGAAGAGGATCCAGCCTCTGGGGGCCCTGGATAGGTGGTTATAGCAGTATGTGTTGCCATAGCCTCATTAAGACGTTCAAATCTGAAAAGTGTCTGTTTCCTCCTTGTTCCTCGCTACCCCACATTTTTGAAAATGAAACTGAATCTTAAGCTGAAACAAGTGCATCTCCTAAAGCAGGCTGTGAAAATCAGGCTGTTCGGAGGAGGGCTCCTCAGAGCCACTTTTTAGACCACTCAAACTCCGAACACAGGATGGATTTGGGGCAAACAAACTTATATACTATGTTTTGGGGCTTCTGTGACCTGTATGACGTGACTGAAAAACAGCATAATAGGTCCGCTTTAAAATGTGTGAGTTCCAGTCCTTTTTTCAACAAATGGGAACGTCTACAGGAGCAAAACTCACGGCAGGTACTGCACACCGTGGGCTAAGCTTTGCGGCCGATGGAGTGTGCAGAATGTTACCAGATCAACAGTTAATGACATGACACACATTGTACTGATTAAGTCGTTGCAATTCGCCACATTCTTCTGTCAGTCCTTCACTTCTGAAGATCCTGTGAAAACCCCTGAAGGATACTGAGGAATGGCACACTTGTCATCCTGTGTCAACTGAAGGTTCCTGCAGCTGATTAACATTTATATGGACGTTAAACAAGGTAAATGTTTACTGTTCACAATGTAATAGTGATTGTAAATGATGTGTGTGCACACATTTTCCCAAGCTACACCTCAAAAGCATGCGCGGTGTGGTGACTGGCAAGTCTGACACTGGATGTGAGCCAACGGTGAACAGCATGTCGTCTCGTTGCCTTTATGTGTCTGAACAACATGTTTAATGTACTAACTGCAGCATGGAACTCCAGTCAATGCACATGATGTTAATTCTGTAGCCACAGAACTCAGACATGCTTCACGAACAACAGCTGGATTCCCGTCATCCATCTGATATGTTGATCTCATTAGTTCTGCGTTCTGGAGGAAATGCTAATTGACAGATCTACTAACGGTGACATTAACACTGCTGCTCAGGATCATGGGTGACATGATGATCATGTGGGTGGAGTAAACAGCTCCACCACACTCATACAGTATTTTAACAATAAGGAAGAACAACTCATGGTTTTTTACAGTCAGCACATTGGGAGTGTTATTTTCCCTGCCTTGCAGCTCTGTATCAGCAGCCGTTACATACCGACGACAGTGTGGCTGATGTGTTTCATCAGGACTCAGGGCCTGCATCACGCAGCGAGACAGCAATAAGGCTCCCTGCATCCTCACAGGAAACATGCTGCTCCGCTGACGCCGGTTCTGAGAGGCTCAGCTCACAAAGGTCATCCTGAAGATGAGGATTCCTGAAGGCAAACACCTGCTCACCTTTAGCTTTCCACTGTGCTGCGGGAGGAGCTTACAGACGCTGCCTGACCTCCAAAACAGGCACACACAAACATCAGACGAAAGGCTCACACATCGCAAAGGAAAATATACAATTCACTGATAAGACTGCAGGAATTCCTGTGACACCTAATCAACACGTTTATTAAAGAATACTTAACGAGTCAAAAGCAGGAAAATGAAAACGATCAAAATAAAAGCACAGTTTGAAAGTTAATATACTGTCTGTACCAGATCAATATGAAGCCTTAATTCTCAATCTTCATCAGATCTAACATTTTTATGGCTGTTGACGTTTGGAGGCTGGAGGTTAGCATTTAGCATTGCTGATTCGCCATGTTTAAAGACTCTTACAGGAACTTCCTGGAGCCTTTCAAGCTTCAATCAAAAGTGCAGCAGATCTTTGAGCTCATCGGGATGACGACCTGTGTTATCGTCTCAGACTTCAACATGTCAAACCGGCAAGTGTGGCTAGCTAGCAGCTAGCAGCTAGCAGCATGGCTGATACAGGTTGATGTCCAATGTGTTAGCTTATTGTTGTCAGGGCAGCTCAAAATGTTGGGTTCATGTGGGTGGAGCAGGTCAAAGTGTTCAGATTCTCCACACACACACACACACCACACACACACACACACACACACACACACACACACACACACACACACACACACACACACACACACACACACACACACACACACACACACACACACACACACACCACACACACACACACACACACACACACACACACACACACACACACACACACACACACACACACACACACACACACACACACACACACACACACACCAGCATTCAGCATAAAGGCAGAGTTGTGGACGGAATGAGAAAGACAGTGTGAGTGTTTGTCCATAATCCCCCCTGTAGCTCCGGCTCCGGCGTCGTTCCCTCTAATGGTGTTAGGGAGATTATTTTTTTCCCGTGCTGGTGTGTTCCTCCATGTTTGAGAATGAGATGTTTTGATGGCTCGCAGTGGAAGTCACAAAGTGTGGAGTAGGCCTTCATATTGGCTTAGAGACGGATTTATTCTGAGGAGCTTTACACTTTGTTAGCGGCCCGGATTCTGCCTTTTATCTGGGAGTGTGTGTGAGTGTGTGTGTGTGTGTGTGTGTGTGTGAGAGCGCTCTGGGCATATCAGCATGAGCATCAGTGTGAGGAACAGTCGACCGATGTGTGTTGTGTACCTTGATTGTGTGAACGCTATTTTGAAGCAGACTTTCAGAGAGTGTGTGTGTGTGTGTGTGTGTGTGTGTGTGTGTGTGTGTGTATTGAGCGTATTCACATAACACTGGTGGCATTGACAGACAGCATTCGCTCTTTATTCAAAATGTTGAGACAAAGTTACTAAACCAGCCGTGCTTGTAGCCTGTGGGAAAAACAAAACCTAGAAGAGGAGTGTGTGTGTGAACCCTCCCAGGCTGTTTCTAACAGTGTAGCCCAGGGGGAGACCGTCTGTCATATTTCACTGTATTAACAAGTGAAGTGTGTGTCACATACTAGCTGCACAAGTCTTTTCTCTTTTTTTTTTTTTTTTTGTGGAAGAGGTTTTCTTAGACTCCATCTTTTCACACTATAGTAAATCGTCTCCGTGTTCTTTAGGCAACTTTAGAAAAGCTTGTTTCACAGTCCAGTGGTTCCCTGCTAGCAGAGAGACAGAGCCACATATCAGGGAGGTGGCCGGAGAAGATTCACCGCGCCGTCCTCACTGACCCTCACACACCGATCAGGACACTCCGACTCTGTGCAGTCATCCCAACTTTCTTAACAAGTTACTGAAACTTTAAGAAACATCGATGTAACAGTCCAGAAAAAAAAAAAAAAAAAACCCCATGGTAAACTAATGGTGCATATAACCTAAACACATGATCAGACAGTTTGGATATTAAAGCTCGTGTCCGGAGTTTTGAACAAGAGTTTTTTTTTTTTTAATCCAAAGTCTGGAGGTTCCTCCCTCCCTCTGCTTTCATGAGCGACCAAGCCACGCCCCTTTAACTGTGCACGCAAGTTATCTGCCGGGTGAAAATGAGAGCCTCTGAGTCCTACAGCATCCTCCATGTTGAGCTGTTTACGGTGGATGTTCAGCAGACAGTGGATATATCTGCTGCAGAGCTAACTCTCCTCTGCTGGGCGAGCGGCCGTGCTCTCTGGCTGCTCCACACTTTGATTGACAACACGAGAATGCGGAAGCTCGAAATCTATTGGCTGAAGCTGACCGGCGCTTTTTCAGATAACATGGGGGTCTATGAGACGAAGGCGGGGCTCATAAATACATTTTTATATTGCTTTATGCTAATGTTATATTGTAGTATTGAACCAGACTGACACATTGAAGCTCTGTTGAAAAATGATACATAGGTTGGAAACGAACGGAAACTCCGGACACCAGCTTTAACCTGCACCAACCACACTGCTGCTCCTAGCTACTAGCTGCTGCTAGCTTGCCACACTCAGGCTAGTCTGACATGTTGAAGGTGTGAGACGATAACTCATGACTCACGTGCTTCACTTTACTTTTTGAAGCTTGAAAGGCTCCAGGAAGTTTCTGGACTGCAAAAACAGCCCTACTAGAAATAAGCTAAATATTCTTAAAAGAATACTCCGAAGATTTTGAACCCACGCCCTATCCCTATCGTTTACAAAGTGAGATAAGCCCATAAATACCTTTTTCATGTCCGTTCATCCAGTGCCTGGCTAACAGCTGTTAGCATCGTAGTTAGCTTAGCTCAACTACAGCAGGTGAAGAGGAAACAGAGCCAGACTGAGAAAGTGGACAAAATCCTCCTTCCAGTGGTCCAGGGAATGGCGAAGTAAATCCGAATGGTTATAAAACTTTTTAAAAGACGTGTTTTCTTTTCAATCCCTTAAAATAGCGTTTTGATACACACAAAACTGAACAAGCATAGTGCGCTGCGGAAGGATATACCAGGCGCACAGCGGCTGAGTCTATGCTTCTACTGCTGTGCTCCTGCATATCCTTCCGCGGAGCGCTGCCATGCGCAGGTCTGTGTGGCTCAAAACATCATTTTAACGGATTGAAAAAAAAAAAAAAACGTCTTTTAAAATGCTTTATAACCATTCGGATATACTTTGCGTGCTAATACGCCGTCCCCTGGACCGCTGGAAGGAGGATTTTGTCCATTTTCTCAGTCTGGCTCTGTTTCCTCTTCACCTGCCGTAGTTGAGCTAAGCTAACTACGATGCTAACAGCTGGGAGCCAGCGGCTGGACGAACGGACACAAAAAGGTATTTATGAGCTTATCTAACTCTGTAAATGATCGGGATAGGGCGTGGGTCCAAAATCTTTGGAGTATTCCTTTAAATCTGGGCAAATTTTCTTGTTTTGAGCAAAAAAAAAAAATAAATCTGCCAATAGGGTAAGCAAAGTTTACTTGGCTGGAATTCTTAAAACTAGACTATGAATCTATCCACTTTAAGACCATAATGTGTCTTAAAACTAGAAAAAATAGCCCAAAATTTAAGAAAATTTGCTTAAAACAAGCACAGAAACTTTGTCATGTAAGAAATATTTACTTAAAATAAGTGTTCTGCTTTCTTGATGAAGCTGACTTTAAGAATGTTTTACTTAATTTAAGAATTTCAATTAGTAAGAAAAAACAAAATGACATGACTGGGATACAAACCCACGGCCTCTGGGTTGAGAGGCACATGCTCTACCACTGGGCCATCACTCCAGTTGTTATAATACAATATCAAAAACAAAGTAATTTTTTTGTGCCTTTAAAATTTCAGATTTTAGTTCTGACTTTAAGATGAGTGTACATGAGGTTATGGTTCTGTTCATAATGTGAAGCTTGTTGTCAGTGTTGACAGTGAATAAAAACAGATGAATTCAGACTTTAATTGCTGTAGTTTCTTGAATTGAGAACTTGTGCAATTTGTGTTTCTCTTAAAATAAGAAAAAAAATCTTGTTCCCCTGCCGGGATTTCATGTATACCATTGTTGTAGCTTATTACTAGTAATTCTAGCTCAATATTAGCTGTAGTATCTTATTGAGAAAATGTTGAATAATTTTCTAGAACAAAACTTGCTTGTCAAGATTATTTGACTTTTTAGACAAAAAATAAGAACAATTTCCCAGAAATAAGACTTTTTTATTTTCTTAGAAATCCTCCTTTTTTGCAGTGTGGAAGAGTATGAACACAGGGAAAATGCTAAATGCTAACATGGTTTCATCCCCACCGCTGTTGGACTACACAGTTCTACTGTGTAGAATATGAGAAATAACCCATAAAATGTCCTGCCACCATGGTCACTTTAACCCTCTTAAGAAATTGAACAACACTTTAAAAACCATTCACTCTGTCATTAACATTAAGATTGTGTATATCATATATTGTATTGTATAGTGCATATTGTATTGTTTATATTGTAAATATTATATAGTTTAAAAACCATTCACTCTGTCATTAACATATTGTATATTGTACTGTATAATTATATAATGTATTGTATACATTGTATATATCATATGGTTCCTGTTATATTTTAAGATCCATGTTGTACGTACAGTTAGATCTGCCTTGTTTTCAGCTTTCTATTATGAAGCCTTAGTATGATTTCCACTATTACTTGTTCGTATTGCACTTTTCATTACTTTTTGCACCCCCCTCTGTGTTCTATGTGCCTCTTGCTCCAGTAAATTTCTCCTCTGTGAGATTATTGAAGTCTTCTATTCTGTTCTATTCTTTTCTATTCTAAACTCCAGTCCTGCACGGAGCAAACAGACTGTGACTTCAACAAATTTTAAAATCTGTTGGAGCTGCTAAAGATTGTGACTGAAAGCTTCAAATGGATCTGAATACATGCAATATATTTAATGCAATGCTTCAAATACCCAGTGTTAAATTGGGTATTTGAAAATGCCACGGTTCTACCATTAACAGCCAGAGCACACAGACGCACCAAACCTCCACCAAAGCTGCTGTAAATTCATAACACATTCCCCACAACCGCTGACAGGTTTCCCAGTCAGCACAAAACTCGCCTGAACTCAAGAAACGTGGAAAAGAAATACCACTGGGTGTGTTTGTGTGCGACAACAGGATTCCTGCCACTGTTCTGGGTCCTTAAAGAATCCTCATCTCCTGGAAATATCCTCACGGCAACCCAGAGAGCAGCGTCTACCCCAGCAACAAAGAAGTAACCCCTGTTATTTATTGCTGAGGACGATTTACAACAAAACAAAAAAAAAAGTAAAAGAAAAAAGAAAAGCATCAGTGTGCTGAACTACCTGAAAGTCTCAGACTGCAGATTTAGACTTGCACACACATCAGCAGTCGCTGGGTGTGAACATGCTTGTGAGTGACAGGCCACATCACTCATCCAGTTTTCAGATGACAAAATGTTGTTGCACCAAACTAAAAGTGGAGGAAGGATGTGACCCAAAGCTATGGTCAAAGCTCTGCACACACCGGCGAGGAGACCGTCCAGCAGAATGACCTCTGCCCCTCATTTATCTGCAGAAACACTCCTGCCTCATTTCCATTCAGAGACAGTGGAGACGCTTCCAGCCACACACCTCAGAGGGCTGGCAGGCTGCAGCGGAAACCTCGAACGCGACTGCGAGTTCCTGGGAAACCTCAGAGGCAGACAGAGCGAGGAAGAGCAGCTGCTGCGAATGCAACCCATGTGTTGATGAAGAGCTTTACTACATGTGACTGTGAGAGCCAGCCTGACATGCTCCCCTCGGTTTGGGAGGCGAGCAACAGTCCTGGAGCTGCTTTAATACATGACCGACTGATTATTATGGGGCTCAGCTTCCTGTCTGCACTGTGGACGAATGTTCAGGCAGTGAAAGCTTCTGTTTCAGCTGGTGGCTCCAGATGATCCCTAAATTAGAAAACTTAATTTCACCAATCATACATAATAAACAATTACGAAAACAAAAAAAAAAAAAAAAAAAAAACTTGAATGCTTAAAAGAACACAGAATCTATTCAGTGCGTCCAACAGCCCGGTTTCCACAGCATCGTTTCAAATGAAAATACAGTGTTTCAGGAAACTTTAACATGGCAACATTTTGAAAACAGCAGGAAGTAGAAAAGCACTCAGAGAGCGCCGAATAAGTGTTTACTACGGCCGTGAAGCGCAGAAGCAGCGTCTCTGAAAAGTTGAGTTTTCTCCGGTTTACATGGAGACAGAGTGTTTTTGAAAAGTTTCACTTCGGCAGTACCTTTCAAAAAGTTGCTGCTGCTCGTGATTCCAAACAACGTTGACACGTGAACAGACCCACAAAACACAATGACAGGATTGTGTATTCATTTGAAAATGTTGTCGTGAAAGCTGAAATGAGATTGATTTTTCCGTGGTGGGCATAAACAACTTCAATCCCATGTCCTCTTAAAGCTTCATTACAGACATGTAAATAATAATAGTTCAATAATCCCAGGTTAATGAATTCACAGAGGTGCAAAGTACATAAAACTGAAATGAGAAGATCTATTTCCTATACAACTGCTAACAGATGAGTGTGTGACGCTCGGAGTGAGGCCTGATAAAAGCGGTAATGACTTCCTGTGGTGCATTCAGGAGAGACGGCCTCTGACTGAAGAGTCATGAGACTGAATCACAGACTAATCACACTACAGTTTAAAGGTGTAATACAACATTTTGATTTCCGGGTGGATCACCTAAATAATTGGTGGGTCTGTTTGTCAATCATTCTGACGAGCTGCTTTCGTCAGGCGGTTCTACGTGCTTGCGCCCAATCAGCTTCTCCCTTTTGCGCATTCAGAGTGTTTATGTAGCCGGTGAGCTTCTGAGCTCGTACTTATCGATGGCGAGTCTGACTGTAACTGAATAATGAAACTGTAACTGTTTCTGAAAAAAATGCTTTATTTATGAGCGAGGCGGATCGCAGAAACTGTAAACAGAGCCGTGCACGCCGGAGAAGAGGAGATCGCGCTCGTACACTTTCGCGTTTCCTGGGAGAAGCAGGAGAGCCGGGCGGATGGTCTGGCGCATGGCGTTGTTCATAAAGTGAGTAACCGACGTGGGGCTTCGTCTTTTCGAGACAATCGTGTATTAGACCTTTAAAATAACAATCAGAAAGAATAAAGACTGGGGCCTGTATAGACAGGGTGGAAATGGGGGGCGTCACGTTCATATTAAGGTCACAAAACGTTAGAATACCACATGGACAAGGCAAGAGAAAGAACCCTCGATCGTGAACTCACTTTCTATCCAGATAAATAACGACATGCTGTGTTGCCTGCTGCTTATTTCGAATTCCTGCACTCTCTGCTTCCCTCTGTGATAGCGCCCTCATTCCAAAATGGCTCTTTAAATTCTTCAACCGATGCAACTTAATCCCTGTATAATCAATTCTTCTTCTGGGCCCCCCTTGTTAGGTGTTAAATCTGCTCTCTTCCCCCCATCACCAGCACCACCACATTATTAGTCAGACAATCAACAAGCCACTTCAACACAGAGGTACTTTAATTGGGTGCTGCACAGAGCATTACCATGGTTGTTGCCTAGCAATGGATCCCCATGCCAGTACTGCTGTCTTTGTGCATGTTTTTCTCCCAAAATGGCATCTATAATTACTTTGCAATTACTACCTTTTCTCTCAAACAACTTCTTATCGTACCGCCGAGGGCTTCCTGCCCAGTGCGGCTCTTTCTGAATCCACAATATGTGATGTGGCCCGGGAGTGACTGTGACCCTCCAACGGCGACAGAACTGAAAGGGATGCATATTTCTACTGTTCGCCAAAAATCGATCCACGAGCACAACGTGTAGTGCACACAGCAAATTATTGACTTAACTGCAATGGCTGGTGTATTAAAATATGACTTTAAACAATGACTGATGAGTTAACGTATGGCTTTAAACAGATGAGTCTCACCGCTCTTGTAACTTGTGCTGAGAACAGGTGATTGAAAGGGACTGTGACCAATCACTAAAGGTCATGAAGGCCCTGTTTCCATGACGTTTTCAGCTGAAAACACAGAACTCTCATGTTTTGGGAGTCCGTTAACACAGCAATGGTGTTTGGAACAAGTAAAAAACTGATTTTCGAAAATGTTTCAACTTTGTTTCCATGTGGACACTGGAAAAATGGCTCCTGGTCCTAGTCCTGGTCCTGGTCCTGGTCCTGGTCCACGGCCGTAGTAAAGAGTTGTTCTGAACATGCTCAGTATCTGGACCATCAGAACAATGTTTCCCTCCAGTGTCATGACTCCCGGTCCATAGTCTCCTGGACCTGGTCTCAGTCGAGATCCTCCTGGACTGGCAGTTTTACCCCTTTCACACTGGCCAAAAAACCCGTTTAAACCCGCTTATTACCCGGGTCCTCGTGGCAGTGTGAAAGTGTTCACTCGGCATTAGACCCGGGTTTTTCAACCCTGCAATCGACGCGGGTCTCTACTACCGGCTTTTTAGTGGGAGGGGCGAAAGGGAGTGTGAAAGGCAGACGCGAGTCGACGCGGTAACTTACGTGATGACGTCGACGCAGCGCGGCTACGTTAGCGCGCTAGTTGTTGTTTCTGGACACAGCGTGAGATTTCCTTCGTCAAGATGACCCAGTATTGGCAAGACAGCGAGACCAGAGAGCTGCTCTGGATCCGTGGGGAAGAGGAGACTCGTCTACAGGTAACGGGGACGGTGTTCCGCTGCATTGTTTATATTCGCTTTGCGCCGTCGCGCTGATGATGTCATCAATGCGGGACACTATCGGCGCGGGAAAACGCAGCGACGCGGCTCGCCAGCAGGAGGTGAGACGCGAGTCTGCATGCAGTGTGAAAGGACACAAAACGCGATTATTAGCGGGTCGAAAACACGGGGCGACCCGCTAGTTGCAGTGTGAAAGGGGTATTAGAGTCGACAGTAACCGTAATAACAATCCACTTCGGTGTTCTGTCCATGTGAATGTCCATGTTCTCCATTGCTAATGCTTACAGTGTACTGCTCTCTGCAGCATGTCTGTGAGGCTTCATTAGAAAAACAAACCACACCAACTAGTGGACCAACATGCTAACTACATCATTTTCAGCGTGTCTGCTGTTTCTGTGTAGACGACACTGTTTTTAAACCATTGGCACGCTGAAGTGAAGCTGTTCTGCAACGAAAATGCAAAAATGTCGCATTTCTCCTTGAAATGTTTTGTAAAGGAGGTGTTCCGAAGTGGGAACATGCTAAACGAGTGGGATTGGTTTTCAGTCATCTATGTTGAAATGAAACTGCATTGTTTTAGCATTTTCACTTCACTAGAGTATCACATTTAGAAAAGTTCTGCATTCAGATGGAAACGTTATAAAATCGAGTGCCACACAGATGGAAACCCTGCAGTCTGCATGCCAGATGATGAATGGCTGCTGGATTCTGGTAATACAACCACCATGAACACTGAGAATGGTACAATGTGAAGTACCTCTGAAGAGTCTTGAGGGTACAGGTCCACTTGGGACCTCAGTGATGGGGGATGTCTTGCCTCGTATGCAGATGACGGCGTGGGAAATGACTACATTGCCATGCAGTCAATATTGGGGTTAAGGTCAATATTCCGGTTTCTGTAACATTTGGAATAAGCCGTTTACCTGCTTAAACAGACAGAATTACTCCTGTTTACATGATCAGCATAATCAATTGGGAGATCCCCATCCGAACCACGGCGTGCAGATGACTTCATTACGCAAATTATATCATTTCTGCACACAGATTGTTGCATTTTATTCATTTTGCATTTATTATTTCATTTAGTATTGATTTAAAGGTGCATTAAGGAGTTTTACAACCTTAAAAATCCTTATTTTCCACCATAAATATGTTCCACATTTTTAATGATGTGTACAATGTGCCCTGACATATTCATTACCAGTACCTCTAACAGCGCTAAATTGTCACTTGAAAGTCACAGTGCCGGTCCGGCTCCAGCATTTTTTGGGGGAGAATTTGAAAGGAATGACGTAATGCGCGCTCCGGCTTGTTAAGTTTCGTTTGGTCCGCCATTACTCCGCCAGATGCTTAGTGAGCAACAACTGAGCAGGATCTTCCAGAAAGTCAGAACAGACTGGCTTCTAGCACTGCCACAGCTCCACACAGACTCCACCAGGTAGAACAAACTTAAATCTTACTTGAGTGCTACTAAAAAAGCGAGGAAGGAGTTCCCCTCTTCCGTGCACACGAGCCACAGGCATGAGTGTTTCACTAAGCTGCATTACGCCCAAGGCCTGCAGGGGGCACTGTTTCGCAAAAAACGTGCAAACTCCTTAATGCACCTTTAAAGTTACTGATATTTGGTCAGTTCACCTTTAACAGTTAAAATAAAGAACATTATTGTGCTTAATAGGATGTTGCTTAATTCACCTGCATTTGTTCTCTATGCCACTAGGTGTGCTGTTTGCATGTTCAACATTATTTTTACACAGACACCACAGAAGAAGGGCCTCTGAAGCTCAGGCTCTCTCTGCATGTTGTTAGAAAAAGAGAGTTAGCGGGCAAGACTTGCACCAGAAGAAGTTGTAGTATGTTCAATGGTGCGATGCAGCGTTTTTCAGTGAAAGAGAAGAACTGAACTATGGTTTCCACACATTTTATTTACTTAGTAGCAGTTAAACTGTACCACAAGTAGTTCCTTTACTCAAAAGACCAGGATTCCTTGCGGATAGAACATGCGCAGAACAGTATTTAATGTCCCTTTCGATTGGAATATTCTGACGCATGTTTACATGGCCACAAATTCAGGTTAGAAAAGGAGTAACCCAGGTGTCGGGTTTTATTCAGGCTTTTAAAAACCGGAATATGAGCATATTGGGGGTTTTGCAGGTGTTTACATGGCTGTGCGCAACCAGGATATTGCGAATATTCCGGTTAAGAAAGGGCTACTGCCTGCATGTAAACGTAGCCAATGACAGGAAATGGAAACTTTAAAATGACCAGCGCAAACTGAGCTGCGGATTCCTGCGTTACTGTCTACTTCCACACGCAGAACAAAGGGTTTGTGCCCATTTAAATGGAGACATCTCGAACCGTTTGCAGCACAATTCATTTTCAGAGACTCTGAACACTGCTGTTGTGTAAACCAACAGCTGAAACATCAGGAAGCTTTGCTGTTTTGTCACTGTCGTGTTGATGGAGCCCGACGCGCTGCAGCACTGAGGTGGCGACGGCTGCTGCTGTGCTGGATCGGCTCTCATGATAAATCAGCTTGGAGGGACTTTGGAAACTCCTGCTGCTCTACAGCACGAAGCCGAACCTCCAGACTCCGCTGAAAACGCTGCTTTGCTGCTAATTAGTCTTCACTGCGGTGACAAGTCACCAGAACAGAACAGCTCCACCTTCACAGGCAGCTCAGTGCGTAATGATACCTCGGCTTCTGAGGTGTAGAGAAAAGGCAGGAATACTCTCCACCACGTCTCTTTTGTGTGAACGCTTTTTGTGGGTGCTAATGACTCGCAGCTGGAGGACTAAAATGTTGATGAGATGATTCACTCTCTCAGACGAAAATCCCACTGGATCAGTAACTGTCTCCTAAACGTACGCGAATCTCTGACGCTGATTTGTCTCGTCTCTTCTGCCGGGCTTTATACCATGTATAATACAGACACAAGAGCAAAAAGACTGCATTAAGGAGACCTGACAACCCTACAGGTGTGAGGACTGAGACAAAATAACTGAAAAGAAAGACAAAGACGATCCCATATGTCATTCCTACAGGACATGGCTGGCACAAAGTCACAGGAACAAAAGCCACATGCTGACAAGGAAGTCTAAGAAAAGGCTAAATGAGGCCTTGACACAAACCAGGAGACAATTCCGGACTGTCTTATTGAGTTTTGCTGACAGTGCTGCTGCAGCGAGGTCAGCTAATACAGAGGCCACACTGGACCGAGATTACAGACGACGAACAAAGTCCCTCAGTGCATCAGCGAGGGACAGAGGGGACGTCCACTGCCACGAAGACCCTCTGCTCCAAACACTCACGCCCCATTTACACCACAACATTTTCATGAGAAAACAAAAAACCTCTTTTGCACTTAAGGTGTCCATTTACAAGACGATGACACCCAGACTCACTGAAAATGCAACTTTTGGAAAAGGCCCCGTCCCTGAGCAGACGGCATAGAAACTGCTCCTGCTCGGGTCCTCGTCCTGCGCTCCACGGCCGGAGCGAACAGTTCTTCTGTTCATGTTCAGTTGACAGAGAATAAGCACAATGCTTTCCTTCAGAGTGTCATGACTCCTAGTTCTGAGTCTCCTGGTCCTGGTCCCAGTTCCAGTCCAGATTATCCTGGACTTGGTAGTTTTAGAGTTGACAGTCACCGTAATAACAATCCAACTTAGTGGTCTGTCCATGGGAATGTCCAGTTGATCTTTCGCAAAGCCCCGCCCCCCATTAGTTACTGTTTCTAGCCTGAGAAGCTTCCTGAAGCCAACAGTGAGGAAAAGTATACCAGGGTGTGCCAGTGACTCTTTTAATGATGATAATAATGCATGGGTTTATAATAGCACTTTTCTGGACACTCAAAGACGCTTGATTCATTCATTCCATCCTCGGTGGTGGTAAGCTATGTAAGTGGCCACAGCTACCCTGGAGTAGACTGACAGAAGCCAGGCTGCCAGCTCGGGCTGGTCCCAATAGCTGTTTTTGGCCTTCGGATATTTGGGCCCAATTAATGACGATTACCCGAATATTCGGTGTCCAAAGCGCCAGAGCATGACGGACGCTACTTTGAAAAGGGACTGTGTGAAGCCATCAGACTGAAACTCCGTCTACAAAGACATCCAGAGAGTGAAAAACTGATGGACAGAGAGAGCAGACTCTGTCAGGAGGGATGAGAAGGTCTGCCGACAGAAGTGAAAGTTTCAATCGCTTGGGAGCCGCCCCCGCGATTCAGACAGGAAAAAAACTTTAATACTACATGATAATATACTAACAATGTATGTGCCTCATTTTCTATAAATGATCTGTAATAAAGGATAAACAGTCTGGAGCAACAGAAAAGCTCCCCAAGTATGCGTGATTCGGTGCGCATACACAGAACGTGCACCGTCTCTTTTCAGTTTTCCAATCATTTCAGTGTTTTTTTTTTTCTTTTTTTTGCCCTTTTTAGCGCAGGTTCAATCATGTTTCCGTTCTTCCTTGAGGTTTTAAGCCCTCCTCACTGTGTTGACTCTCGCCATCTCAGTCGTGGTTTCAGGTTCAGAGCGTTTGTCGTCACTCTTCAGTAGTTTCTGAGCACATCTCAAAGCTCCGGGTGAAGCAGCAGGTTGTCAGTCTCTGTTTCCTCTGTTCTGTATTTGGATTTAATCCTGGTTATCTTATTTCTCAGCAGTGTGAGGGAGACGTGGATTTAACTGGATCAACTATCCAAACGGAAAATCAAATAAAACTCTTACAAGAGTTGATTTACACGTAGTTTAGAGAAAGTTACAGGAGGGCTGAAGATCTGCAGACCTCGGAGCCACAGGTTACAAACCAGGTGATCTGAGGTGAGTGGAACTACAAACACACAACCGCTGGGGCTTTCAGTCACCTGGAGGCACACACACTCCTGAGAAACGTCCCGACTGACGACCATTCTTGACATCTGCTGCTCTCTCCTCCTGGAGTGCCTGACACTTCACAGGCTGCCAGGGCTACTGTGGAGGTGCAGGTATATGCTGGCTACTTGCTTCAGTTTCAGTGAATCGGGAGTCATTTTCTCCAGCAACTGTTTGGTTTTGTGAGATTTTTGTGACATTTGCATCAGGTATACTCTGCATACTGTGTTTTAGACCCCTGACCTGAATGAAGTGACTGAAAGGGAAGCATCGGGAGCGACCTGGAGGCAGCTGTGAGTGATGTGCTTCACTCCCTGGATGCAGGCTGTCTCAACTGGGTCCTCCCTCCCTGGATGCTCCGGTCTGCCCGGAGGAGCAGGTGGTCACAGTGAGAGACCCCCTCCCTCCCTCCCTCCCTCCCTGCTCTTTATCTTCACAGCCATCCCTCTCTCCTCCAAAGCGTTTATCCTTTCCGGCTCAGCTTTATCGCTCCATCACTTCCTGCTCACTGTCCTCCTCTTCTGTCTCTCCCTCTCCATCACACACAGATGTACAGCAGGCCTTTTCTCCTCTGCTTTCCCCCTCATGCGCAGTTCTTCCCACAACACAGCTGAATGTACTTAACAAGTCACGACAGCCATCCTCCGAGTGTGTGCACGCAACAGAAGAAGATGCTATTAGCTGCAGAGGAGGCTCTAATGGCTGCCGGCCATCGCTGGGGCCGACCAGGAGAAGCAACCCGGACAACATCAAACACCACACATCCTGCATTTCTTGTCACGGCAGTGTCAGTTTATTGACTTTGTGTTAATCTCTGAAGAGATTAAATATGAATTCAAATCTGCTGTTGTTGAAGTGACAGCCCAGGGAATGAAACCTCGCAGCACAAAGAGATACCTGCAGTGAGGCTGACATGACTAAATCCGTTCTGATTACCTTAAACACCAGGATTAGTTTCCAGAGAGGGGAAAAAATCCCCCCATAAGTCTAAATGACAGCGCTGCAGCGAGTGGGCAGAGGGACGGGGGTGAGTCGCTGTAAAACAAGAGTGAGCCGATTTCTCCATTCACTGGTGAAGAAAATGGCTCTGCCTTTCTCTCCTAGTCATGTTGAAAAGAGCCCGTCTGCTCTCCTCTCTGCTGCCACAACTTCCACTCTCCACAAACTTGGAGGCTGAACTTCAGGAAAAATAAATCTAACCGATTCTGCATCTTAGGAGATTTACGGTGGAGAGGAGTCTGCACTGGTGCGGAAGGAAATGAGAAATGAGAAAGCAGGCGGCATGGGGAAATATGCTAATCCTCTTTCTGAGCATCTGGGAGGTGAATGGGATGGACTGGATGTCTGCAGCATCAGAGGAGGTTTCACATGAAGAAACTGATCAATACACTTTGTTGTCAGGAACGTCAGCGAACAACAACTGTTTAAAACTCTAGTATTACGCTTGTTGCTGTTTTGTCTTTTAGGGCTCTTGTAACTCTTTCTGTCCTTTCTCCACTGTCTTTTTTTTTCTTCCTAATTATTTGACAGCCAGGGCTGCACGATTATGGCCAAAATGATAATCACAATTATTTTTGTCAATATCACGATTATTAACCATGATTATTCATTCTGTTAGGTAAAACATACCTTTTTATTGCACTTTTTTTTCAAACAAGTCTTCAAATTGAAGACGTGCGTCTTCAGCGTCTTCAGCGAAGTCGGGCATGGGTGCGCACATAATCGAAGATGTTTTAACTTGAATCTAAACAACTATCCAATCTGCTGTCTTTAATCACCAACTTGTTAAAACAAACTGTCTTTTAAAACAAGAATGTGTGAAATGTGGAAAGTACATTATAAATAATAATTATTATAATTCTGTATTGCCAGCAATTTAGGACCATTTCAACGTTGTGAATGATCGCTTCTCCTAAACGAACATATAGAAGCGCCGACTGTGAGTCTTTACAGATGTTTAACCAGACCTCTGTTCTGAAAAGAGCTGGACTGTGACTTTGGACCCTGAACGCCTCACAGCTGAGCGACCATCAGCTGCTGCATTCAACTCCCGAGATCAACAGGATGATCACTGAACATCAAGATGAAGATAAAACAACAGCAGAGCAGTAAACAGCCACGCTCAACTCAGAAACTAAACCTACCAGAACCATGTCTCCCTCGTTCCCTCAGAGCCGCCGCTACGCCGCTCAGATCCTTCCTCTCAGAACTGAACTGTCCCCAATAACATCCTTTCCCGTTCTGTACAAGACGCTCAGCGTTAAAATCTTCTTTCCACCGTTGCAGAAGCTGAGATGCGTCCCCTCGACTGATGTTGGAGCACGAAGGAATCGTTCAGAGCCAGCGAGTTCGTCGGTGGCTAACAGCTAAGCTAACAGCTGACTGAGACACCGGTGACGTCTATCAGCAGGCTGCGTTTACGAAGTGTCCCTGAAAGCAGCAGGAGCTGCAGGCCCGGGTTGTTCACTGATGCAGAGGGTTTCAAGGCGTTTCACAGGTAATGAAGGCAGTTTAGGAGGAGCTGGCATAAACCACCAGCTAAACATAAAGCTGGAGCCACCAGATGAACGTGGCCACTAGCAGGGTTTCCAGATCGAACTCACTCTTTCCAGCCCAAGCGTGACGTGAAACCCACCCAACTCCACAAGATCCAGCCCAAATCTCAATCACTGTAGAAACTCATGTTAAAACCCTAATATTATTTTTTGCATAACAAAGGCCACGTCATAAGCACCGAGCTGCAGGGAATAAAGACAACAGGCAGTAAAACAGGCTCCACAAAAAACAGTGCAACCTGGTCAGAGGAGGCCGTCATGTAAAGAAAAAAAAAAAAAGAAAAAATAAATGCTTGTATTTTCCAGTGACTTTAAAAACTAATAATTTATTTAACTTTGTAGTTTTTATATTATCTTTTAATTTTCACGTTTACCATTAGAATACTGAGAAGAGACGAGGCAACAGACACAACACGACTAACCCTGCTGTTATTATTAAACACACAAAAACTGAATGGCCATGATTTTTTTTTAAGTAAGTAATTATATTCATTTAACAACCAAGGTCAGTTTATTCAATAAATAATCTCATTTTATTTCAAACCAAAAGATGTAAATAAAAGCAATTAAAAGCAACTAATTCAAAACTCCTGTGTGAATTATATTTTTACGCTGTCATTGTGTTCATTTGATCCGAGTTGAATTCAAACCTCAGCTTTCATTCAGAAGGACGGATGTGTGTGTTGATACAGTGACTGCGCAGTAACTGCAGGTCACTCACTGAGGACTCACTGTCTCCGCTCATCAATATCAGGTTGGGGTCACATGCTGATTATCACAGGACAGATAAATGTGCAGAGAACAAAGGACAAAGACCAGTCAAGGTGTTCGCCTTGGTTCCAGCTGGGTGGAGGGGAGCGTACTCTGGTCCAGAACCAGTCACTGCTGCGCTCTGAGCGTGAGCGGAGGACCGGAGCGGACGGGGACGTGAGGCTGGACAGGAAGTGGAATGGCTGCAGGGGGAAACGCGTCCTCTGGGGAGGAGCTGAAATGTGAGTTTTACAGTCACGGTTTCATCTGAAAACCCAGACAGACTTAGCCGGTCCTCTCTCTCTCTACCTATACACACCTGCTTCAAAACCTGGAGTGTGTGCTTCAGTGTGTGACGTGGTTTATAGCAGTCAGTGTTCTGAAAGGGAATATATTTCAGCAGGCCGTCATCTTGCCAAAATACTGTTTCAAGCCTTTCTGGGTGAAAGGAGCACTCCCATCTGCTCTCATTGTAGAATTCCATCTTTAGTGTTATATCTATAATTACAAGCCAATTCAAGCACTGCTGATTACGCCTCATCATCTATTCTGTTCATTTTAATTACAAATAAAAATCCTAATAAGTCCAGTGAATCACTGACGATGCTGAGAGTTTATGTGACTAATAATGTAATGTGATGAGACTGATGTGAACAGCAGCGGCCCGCCCACATGCAGGAACCCGCCGGGGAACAGGCCCATTCTGGGGATTTGGGTTTCCCCTGGTGACATACGGAGCGATGTGAGCTGGAAACAGGCGTGCAGTGTGAGGGGGAGGTGAGCAAGGCGCCGCTTACATAAACATGGTGGCCTTTAAGTGCTATTATTGTCCTCTCCTACTGGAACACACTAAAAAAACATGTTTTATTCAGAAAAATGTGTTTGTCAACCTGCATCAGCTTCAGGAGAACTTCAGAGGACATTTACCGAGAATCAACATCATTAAAATGATCTTCGTGTTGAGATTAAACTCATATTCTGTAGGAAGTCTTTGGTTTTGTGAAGATATAAACATTTTAATTACATATACCCTGCGTCACAACAAATAAAAGTTTGATCTTTAGGGTTATCATATCACCATTTTAGCCGTCCAAACCACTGGAGATGAATCGCGGCTGAGTTTACAGTGAACAGAATGGTTAAAGAGAGCGGTTCTACCACTCCAGCAGCGCTGAGGGACTTCACATTTCCTGACCGCCACAGCCAGTCCACACCAGTCTGAGCAACTCTCAGCTGGAATCTTCAGCCAGGCATGGCTAGAGACCGCTTTAACTTCACTGCTCTCCTCTGCCGTGAGCTTTTATTTTCTTACCCGAGACTTCTGAACAGAAAAATCACTGTAATGGATTATATATGCAGAATGTGCGTGTTGACCTCGAGCCTCTTAAACTGTGGGAATCTATAACAGCACCAGAAGGAAGCCATGTGGGTGCTTTACACCGTTCAGAAAACGATGCAGCACACCACCTTCCTGAAAAGAGACAGGTGTGTTTCCACAGAGAAGGCCGTGTGTGTGTGTGTGTGTGTGTGTGTGTGTGTGTGTGTGTGTGTGTGAGAGAGACTCACCAGCAGTGAAGTCCTTGTTGAGGTCGATGAACGCGTTGGAGTGAGGGACGCGCATGTTAACAGGAGCGCTCAGAGCTTTCTGCCACTGCGGAGTCCTGCAGGTACAGAGCAGGACTGTGAAGCGTTGCATTCTGGGAAGAGGCCGATGGCGTGAGAAACAGAGAGCGCCTCCCTACCTCTTGATGAGGGAGCAGACTTCGGTGTCGGGCGGGCTGGTGGCGCCGAAGATGTCAGGGATCATGTCGCCGTTAAAGCTGAGGACGGGAAGGGAAACTTCTGTCACCAACGTGAAAACAGGTGTGATAAGACGAGCAGCGGCTTCACTCTGTTTTTCATGTTTACACCAGTAAACTCAGCGAATCCTGTTTAAATCTCAGATCTTCACGATTAAAACCTGACTGGAGCCTGTACATCAGTGTGAATATTGAGACTGATACTCACTCCATGACCAGAGGCTGGTCTGTGAACGTCTTGTTCAGCTTGATCCAACCACCCAGATCTGTAGAGGACGAGACAGAGGACCTTAAAGAGCATCAGTGGAGGCTCAACCAAGGCTCAGCTCCTCTTCTGAGGTCCTCGAGGCCTTGACGGATCAGGTGGGTGAGCCGCTATTGTAAACGACTGTGGTCAGTCTCACGCTAACTGCAGTCATTTCATTCTGAAGATGATTGAGGAAACATGAACTCTGCACTTCTCCCCGTTGTTTATTTTACATGTCGAGTTCATGATATTTCAATGAGTTTGAAAGACAAAAATGTTTGCTTTGAGAAGTTTAAATCTCCAGCTTGTTTTTTCATGATATAACAGAAAAGATGGTTCTGGATCGGTGATTCCAAACCTTTTTCTTGGTTTTCTCGTAAACCTTGAGCTGTGTCTGCTATTCTTGAGAAATGTGTTCAAAAATTGAACTTTTCCTATTTGCTTGGTGGTTTGGCTGGATAGTAGAGATGCGCGGATTGCGGTTGCACCCGAGGAGCCCACGGATAACCGCGGATCCGGCGGATGACCTGTCGAAAAATTAAGATTTTAATTACATTCGGGCGGGTTGCGGTTGAAGCACTCAAATAAAAAAAAGCAACATTTTAAAAGCCAAAACACTATTCTGCAGATGGCGGTGGGTTCGGTTTTGAAAATTGATAAAAAAATCTTTCGTGCGGACGGATAGCAGGCGGATGGAGATTTTAAGAAGCGGTTGCGGATGGAAAAATGAGCCATCCGCGCATCTCTACTGGATAGGGGCTGCTTGTGGCCCACAGGCCTTATGTTGGAACCCCCTGGTTGCAAATGAGCTTTTTAGAGTAATGAAAGCTGTCTGCTGGATGTGGAGACATGGTGAGCGTGGAGGTTGACATCCACAAACTCACACTGGACTGGAAAGCGCTGACTGGCTGTGTTGAGTTAGCCTGGTAAACCAGCCCCGCCCACTCCTCTTCCATATTTGGATTTGAAGTTAAGCTCAGTCTGGATAGGAGCCCATAGAAACTTCCTGCAGGGGGCGTCGGTTCCTCCTTTGACTAACAGCGCACTTCAGCCAATCAGCGCTTCAAAACAAATACGTCATCAAAATGCGTTCGCTTCGGTAAGGGTTAGCATTAGCTCATTAGCTCTAGCTTCTCTACACGCAAAGACACGGGAAAACGTCTTTTCCTGTTGGAAACTCTCCAGGCCAGACTCTTACTCTTGCTTGATTGTTGTAATTCTTGGTATTTTGGCTGTAACTTTACTGACTGCAGCTTTCAGACGATGGTTAAAGTTAAAGTCCGTCATCTCCGCTACGCGCAGCGATAGCGTCACTTCTGGTTTAGCCACCGGAATTCGCCAAAAAAATTTGAAAACAAAAAGCGGCAACGCTGATTGGCTCGGCCGTTTCAGGACCGAGTGAAATCCCCTCCTATGGGCTCCGACCCAGACTGAGGACAACTCCAAAATCCAAACGGATGAGGAGTGGGCGGGGCTGGTTTACCAGGCAAGTGTTGAGTGCAGAGACAGCTGAAACCCACTGAGCTTCAACTGCGACTCTCTTCACTTTGGATCCCAGACATGAACTTCAAACATCAGCCGGAACCGCTTTCACAGCTTGAACAGTCACACGTCTAACACTGGACCGAGACATGAACTAAACTCTGACGTTAAAATGAGTCAAAGAGCAGGAATTCCTCTGTTATGCACAGAAATCCAGATAAACTGTGAGAACATGGAGCGTCGGAGGCCTGCCTCATCCTGCTGTTCCACCAGGGTGGACTCAAACCTCAGCAGAGCACGTTTTACACCCAGACACGGCTGGAGGAGTACCCAGAGTCTGGTTGTCGCCCCAGAAGATGAAGACCTCCACTTTGTCGGCGTCGCTCTGGGATGTGAGGAGGACGTCCATCTGGGAGTCTCCGTCGTAGTCTCCGGGGACGACGCTGGTGATAACGGCATTGCTGGAAGGAGGAGGAAAGACGTGAGCTGCGGCTGCGGCTGCCCTGGACCTCCGGCTACATGCAGACCGCCACCGGGTTCAGATCACCTTATTGTTACATGATGAATGTCTTTGATATGAGAGGTGAGGATTTACAGACTTCATTTTAGCCATGAGGTGACTCCTGAAGCTGGTTTTGGCCCCTGGGTCGGATGTTTGACACCTCTGCTGTGAACCTTGGATTGGTGGATGTGTTGTTGAGTTTGCTGTGTTTTCTGGGAGCCAGTCACCTTCAGTCCAGCGTCATGTCTGCTCTGACTGCTGAAGCGGTTCATTGCTTGTTTTACAGAGTTTCCCAGCTTTGGGGGAATTGAGGTGTTTTCTTTAGCACAAAGCTGAAGAGCTGCAAAACGTTTCGTCTTGATGGACACTGAGTGAAGTGTCTCCACACGTCCCACACTGTAAATCCTGACAGTCACTCTGATCTGAGGTGTCCTTCACACGATGTGAGGTACATTTCAACATGAAGCTACAGAAACCACCGAACATACAAACCTCTGATATCAACATGTTAATTCCATGTAATTATTAGTATTTATTTTTTTAATTAAAAATATTCACCAGATCTGGAAAATCTGCACACTACAGCAGAAGTTAAACCAAACAAGTACAGAACTGTCAAGTTTCCGGTTTGAGCTGTTCCAAAGATGCTCCTCTGAGTCTGGTCCTGCAGGTTTCTTCCTGTTAAAAGGATCTTTCTCTTCCCGTCGTCTCCTCTACCTGCTCATGTTGTAACAGTCCTATGAAGTCACCATGTTGTATTTAGTGCAATAGAAATGAATTGAATTAAAATGTTGCATACTCCTTTTTGGGGAGTTGCACTGAAATTGAAGAAATTCTTTTCAAGATGTTAAGCTGGGCAGATTAGAAACAATAATAATAAAAAACTTTGGAACAGACCAGGCTGGACTTTGAGCCTGCAGTTGAGGACATGCTGGAATGGTTTTATTGTCACACTCATCAAAGTATCAGCAGAGAAGCACCAGACACGCATGTTGTCACTGACACTAACCTACATCTTCTCAAAAGCTAATAAAACAAAACAGGCTGCATCAAAGTTCAAGAAAACATAGGAAGTCATGTTTTTCTAAAGCACGGAGGAGCCTCAGGGCTCGACCATCATCGCCTCTGACCAAACAACCGTGTCTGCTCTGGTAAAACCTATTCTCCTCAGTTCATCACATGCTCCCAGACTGAATCATGTCTCTGGCAATACTCCAGGCCTTGTCAGTAAGAACACAGTCATACATACATTAACGTTTCCCCTGCGCCTGCACTGAAGCAGTAGCCATGCTTACCTCGGCAGAACGCTCTTCGTGATGTTCACCTTGGGTTTGAAATACGGTGCTTTCGAGTCGGCCAAGAAAATCACAATCTCAGACTCTGAAACAGAAGAAAAGTCCAAAAATCACATTAGAGTATATACAGACTGTTATATTTGATTCTTATCGTCAGACCGCCACTGTGGCAGCACCAGTTTGTGTGGAACCGATACTTCAGTACGCAAATGACCCTGCAGCAGTTTTAGTGGTGGACCCACTGCTCCAAGCTGGAAGAGGAATCACCTAATGTGTACATTTAACATTTAAAGTGACACCAGATAACTGTGCCTTCATCTCAACTACAAAACGCTCTGCTTCAGCGTGTAAGATCATCCCCTCTGATCATCAACACTTCCACATCCGGACTTCCTGTCTTCACTTTCCTGAAGATTCCAAGAGTAATTGTTTCATTAATTGTGCATACATAAACACATTGGACATACGTTAAAAGACGTGTTCAATCGAAACATGTCTTCTTTAACCAAACCCAGAACCAGTGTCTGAGCTTTCAGAGAAGCAGTTGCTTATCAGCACAGGGACATAAACTATCCGCCCAATACATGTAAAATAACCGTCTAATGTGAATAAACCCCGTCTGAGACTGAACAAAGCAAAGCACTTTAAAATCAAACATGTTGAAATGGCTGACTGGTTGGTGGAAATAGGCCAATCAGTAAAAATGGACAGTTACTTCGTATAAATGGCGAATTCCTTTGTAGGAATATATTATTTATAGAAATATTAGTACGTGCAAATGTTGAGTTCTTTGGTAGACATGTCGAATTCTTTGGAGAAATGTTGAATTGTTCGGTAGACATGTTGAATAATTGGAATTATTCGCAGGAAGTTGAACCTACGCTCTCTGATGATGAAGATGTCTGTCTGTTTATCCGCGTTAAAGTCTCCAAACGCCGCCACCGTCCCGTAGTTCGAGGCTCCGAACAGCTCGACCGTCACATCCTGAAGGGCAAACGCGTGGAAATGTCCCAGGATAAGAAGTAAAAAGGTAAAATAAGTCAGATTTAGGCTCCACATCCTGATGGAGGCTCAGCTGATCACAACACTGACTGCACGGCGCCCTGCTTTACGGCAGTGGAGGAAAGAACAGGCGCGCATTAAACACAAACACGCAGAAACACAACATTCAAGGAAATTAAAACGTTTTTAGGTCTTTTTTAAATCAGGGAAGATTATTCCGCGTCAACAAGCATGTAAGCTAAATGTCGGCGGTTCCGTGTTTACGCCAGTGTCGTGCTGTCGGGCGGTTTGACAGCTTCGCGGCTCTGTGAAGCTACCGGAAGTTCTCCAGCATAACGCCAGGCGAGGCGGAAGTTTGCCCATAAAATAAAATAAATGTGTCACTGTGTTGTGTCATATTTAAGACCATGAAATTAATCATCCTGATAAATAGTCGTATTTTCGGATTATTAGTAAGATAGATAATATTTTCAGTTAGTTTTTCTCCTAATTTTTTTTCAAAATAACCATGGTAAAGCTGCTTTTGTATCTTATTTTGAAAATACCTGTCTTCCTTTTCCGCTAGAGTCTTGCAGTTTCTTCATATTTTGACATTTGAACATGGCGAGTTTGGCAGATGTCGGCTGGAAACTCCTGGAATTCAAGGCCAGGTCCAAACGTTCAGGTCTGAATTTCTCGGCGTGTGCATGGTGCTGCGGTGTGAAGTCGTTTCCGGTCCCTAACAGTGTGGCTCGATGTGAACATTTACCGAGCAGTGCAGTGAGGCTGCAGGCTGAAAGGTCAGGGGGGACTGTGCTGCAGTGAGGGCTATTTAAAGAGCTGCTCAGCATGTCTCTGTCCACGGTCCCTGTCCACCGGCCTGCAGTGCGGGACTGGAGGGTTTCTGCTGGGACACTGCAAACACACAACTACCTCACGACCCAACAACAGGTCTCCAGCTGCCCTGCTACTGCTACTGCTGAGTGACATGCAGCTTTAACCACATGGTGCTGGCAACAGGCAGAGAGACCAGCCTGAAGATGTGCATAGATTATGGGTAATAATGAGAGATGACACAGTGGAGCTCTGTGAGAGAGGTGAAGAGCAGCTGAGGGACAGCACTTTTCAGAAACAACACAATCTTCCCAATTGTTACTGCAAATTGATGTGAGGTGGTTGAATTCTCACTCATTTTGACAGATCAAACCAAAGGAGGAGTTAGGCTTTTTTTTTATCTCACAATACCAATCAGTGCAGTGTGTGTAGGAGGAACACCAAGGTGCCAAACTTGAAATAGCTGAATGTGAATGCAGAGAGACATTTTTTGATAAAACTCATTGCCATCTCTGAGGAGAATGACGTGAGCCAAAGATTCAAGGGCTTTGCAGAAAGACAGCGATCGCAGACACAGAAATAATCTGTGAAACCAGCAGCAGGCATGCTGCTGGTTTCATACTGAATATTGAAGCTGTTTCAGGACTGAGTGAAGCGCTTCCCAAACAGAAGGGCCTTCATGAACCAGGAGGGCCTGGTTTCTTTACATGTGTGGGTTTTCTATTGTCAACACGTGGTTGAAAATCTCTCTGTGGAACCTTCACTGATAGATTTACTGAGGGAAATGGAGATGTCTTCTATACTTCTTCAGCGGGCTATAATTAAAATTAAATTTATTGAATGTTTAAAAGGAGCTTTGCAGAATCTAAACCATTTCCACTAAAGCTGAGATGCAGTGCTTCTTTTTTAATGTGATCTCCTCTCTAGGTCCGTTTCTGTCTCTTTCTCTTTCTTGTGTGTGTGTGTGTGTGTGTGTGTGTGTGTGTGTGTGTGTGTGTGTTTGTGTTTGTGTTTGTGTGTGTGAGCAGATGTGTCCAGACATGCTAGCAGGTCTTTTTTGCTCCAGGCCTCTTTCATGCTGTTGGAATAGAGTGATGAGAGACGTGAGGCCTTCTGGATCCAGAGATGTGAAAGTGTGATGTTGTAGCCCTGGATCGAGAGCAGATTTTTATGTTTTGTATTTCCCACCTGGGAGAGCTTAACGCTCTCTTTTTTGTTTTGTTTTGTTTTGTTTTGTTTCCTCCGGATGATCTGGATTCTTCTTTGCATCCTCGTGTTGCCTGTGTGGATGCGGTGAACTGTGTTCTCAGACGGTGGTTTCCAGAAGTGTGCCTGAGCCCATGCAGTGGTTTCCTCACAGCACTGGCCTCTGTTTAAAGCAGTCTGGAGGCCGATTCTGACACCTCCTCACGTATATTCCTCTGGCTCCGTCAGTGTTTCCCACTCACACAGAGGTCTGCAGTCACAGTGCTTTATCTTATTTTAATTTTCCTGCAGAGGAAGCCATCTTTTAGAGGAGCTCAGTGCATCACAGCAATCGGAACGGTCTGCCAAACTGAAATCTTTTCACCTGCACTCTGATTTATGTTCAGTTTACAGAAGGAGACATGAAGGACTCAATTTTTACTGCTGGTAAATTTCTACAGCTAAAATTAGGAAAATGCTTTATTTAGCTTAAAATAAAACACAAACTGTGAGGAAGGCTGAGCTTTCTCAACCAGCTGAAACCGAGTAAATTACCCAAGGGTTTAAGGGTAACAATATGAGGGGAAAATAAAACCTAAAATGTCTAAAAATTCTAAACAGCCTAAATAGCTTATATGGCTAAAATTGGTGAAATGACTAAAACCGGTAGGCTGAAAGAGCTGAAAAAAAGTGCAGTGCTAAAACAAAAATGTAAAGCCCTGTTTAGACGACATTTCCAAGTGGAAATTGAAAACTTTGATAGCGTCTTTGGTGCCCTTGTTAAAGACAACAGTGTGTGTGAAACACAGCTTTTAGAAAATAGCCCACAAGGTGGAACTTTTAAAAACACATTGCTTTTATCATTTTGAAAATATTAACATTTTCTGAAAAGAAAACACAAAAAAAAAAAACTTTCACTTAAAATCTTGAGTAAAGTTCCAAAATGGTCACAAAAATGAAAGACTGCTTTGCTGAAATGACAAATGAATAAATGAATAAATAATAAAATGAGAAGCAAAAATTTGTTAAATGAATAGAATAAATTTAAAGAAACACTCCAAGTAGCTGAAAAACAAAAATTCCAAATGCGACAAAATGTCTACTATATTAAGTTATTATTCTGAATCCCATAAATACAACTTAAATTCAGATATATATGTCTTTTCTAAACCAGTGTGACTTTATGAGCTGAGTGATTGTCATTATAAACACACTTTAATAGTGATAATGCATTGGTTTTATACAGCGCTTTATTGGACACTCACAGACGCTTCACATTGCATTCTTCATTCTCTCCACACTGGGTGGTGGTAAGCTGCTGCTGTAACACAGCTGCCCTGGGGGGGGCAGACTGACGGAGGCGAGGCTGCCAATCAGCACCATCGGCCCCTCCGACCCCTCCGACCACCACCAACCATTCACTCTCACACTACTTTCATACTTAGGCAAGGTGGGTGAAGTGTCTTGCCCTGGGACACAACGACAGTTTTACGCCTGCTTGGAGCGGGGATTGAACCGCCAACCGCCAATTTGTCATATCAAAATGAATCTTTTTTTTTTTCTTTCTAAGTATGATTTTGTGTGTGTGTGTGTGTGTGCCGTTTGTACAGTTTCACTGGCGCTCACATTGCTGTTTGCTCTGCATCTCAGCCTTGGTGGAAGTGGCGGTTCAGACAGCAGTGACGTCCTGTTGGAGACACAGGCAGCGTTTCACACTGCACAGCAGAAGCCGCTCCAGTCGTCTGTCCTGCGCAGTGCTAACACGAAAGATCAGTGTGTAGCGGTGTAGAAACTATTCTGCGTCAGTGTTAGTCTCATCTCTTCCATCACTACTTAGAGTTACAATAATTTCCATTCTAAAGCCAACGTGGTAACACACTGTGATCTCCTGCATGTTGTTGTTGGTGGTGTAATTTCATTGCTGATTATTGCATGTCTTTAATCTAACGGTGTGTTACTAACTGCTCCCTGTCAACTGCTGTAGACTTGTGATTTAGCTGACAGACGATTGGGATTAATTTCACCTTTTGAGAATGGCCGGCTCGGCTCAGCCTGCCCCCCAGGCCCGGAGGAAAGTTCACCGGCTCGGTAAGTAGCAGCAGCAGACCGGAGGAAAGACCAGAACCACCTGCAGCTGTACCGCCGCATGTGGCTCTACGGCTCCTCTATAGTGGCTCTACAGCCGCTTTATAGAGGCTCTCTAAAGTTTGTGTATGTAGAATAAAATGTGTAACAGCAAAACATGTTGCATCATCCCAGGTGTGTGTGGCAGAGTTTAGCTGATCTGGTGTTGTGTTAGCAGGGGAAATTGGAATATTTGACTGTCTCTGTGCTCTTTA
Organism: Salarias fasciatus; assembly: GCF_902148845.1. NCBI lineage: Eukaryota > Metazoa > Chordata > Actinopteri > Blenniiformes > Blenniidae > Salarias > Salarias fasciatus. The sequence continues at coordinate 1,818,676 of NC_043745.1, forward strand.
AAGTGTTATCTGTAAAAAGAGATGGATTGGCTTTGTCCCTCACAACTTTAAAGCTGATGGAAATTATGCTAATTTCAGGAAGAATGTGAAATTTTCAGTACCTGTGGTATTGACCCAAGGTCGAACCTATTAAAATGCAAATCTCAGCAAAGTGAATATTGTGTGTGTGTGTGTGTGTGTGTGTGTGTGTGTGTGTGTGTGTGTGTGTGTGTGTGTGTGTGTGTGTGTGTGTGTGTGTTGGGGGGTGCAGCCACAGTCAGGTTCATTTCAGATGTGGAAACACAAAGAACTGCCGGCATGTGTCTGTTTCCTGACTGTTTCTGCTCCTCATCCTCTGATGAATGAGAGGCGAGTCATCAGCGGGATCAGCTGCATCCTGAACTGTTCCAACAACTTTTCTTCCAAAAAATGAGAAATTATTTGGCCAGTGAAGGAAACGCATTCAGAACTTTCATGGAGAGCTTTGCTGTATTTTGCGGTCAGGATCTCGTCTGATGGAAGTGTTTAGCTGTGAATGAGGAGGAGGATGGTCACTTCGTGCTCAGGTAGAACATGCAGGCTGATTGAAGTTTTTTTTTTCTGCTCAAACTGAACCAGGCTCAGTTCAGATCATCCTTCATGTTCTCTCCTTGACTGGAATGAAAGCGGAGGACACAGGAAGGACAGGAATGTCTCACCTTCTAGAAGACTGTCTTTGTCTGTGATTAATGAGTGTGTCCCTCCCCAGGCTCCATCTATGAACCACTCAAACTGTCCATCCTTCAGCGGGAGGATGAGCCGCTATGGGAGAAACTGGATCGCTACTACAGTGCTGGTGAGTACATGTTTCCATACAGGACGGAGCCTCACTGTGGACACAATGTCTCCCTGTATGCAGACGACACCGGCCTTTCCTTTCACAACTAGATCGTGTTTTTCAAATGCAGCATTGTAACTCAGCAGCTGGTGAGCTTTGTTTGATGAAAGGCTGCATTGAATGATGCCAGATGAGCTTTTGATTCATAATATTTGATTATATTTCCAGTAAAAGACTTTTTCAATCGCACTATTTAATCGTATGAACTAGTGGTGTGTATCGCTTAGTATCTGGCGATACGATTCGTGTCACGATTCATGGGTCACGATTCGATATATCCCGATACCAATGTTCATGATGTTTATTGCGATACTTTAGGAACAACAAACTTGTAAACTAGTAGTACTTCATGAGGAAACTTGTATGAAACACATTTTATTCATCCCAAATGCAACAGCAGCACTCAAGCAACTATATTTAACAGCAGACAAGTTGCAGGTTACTTTTTCATTTAAACAGTCAATAAAAACAAAGGCTACATATACCTTCAATAATGTAGCATGTTTTGAGAAAATAAAGTGCAATCATTGTAAAACCCTGAACTGAATTCAATTGAAATTCCTTTATTTGTCCCACAGGGGGAAATTGCAATGTTTAGCAGCACAGAGAAAAGAAATAGAAACAGAAAAGAAATGCAAAATATGAGAATTTACAAGGTCCAACCATACATAGGAAAATTAACTATAAATTTAGGATAAATATAATTAAATAACAGATACAAACTAAATGACATAATTTAAATATAGTTTAAATATAAGTTTCAGACAGATATAAAGAAAGAACAGATATACGCTAACAGATATAAATCAAATATAAATTAAATATACATTTAAGACAGAACACATTTGTAAACTATAATATTAATAACAGATATGAGTTACATATTATTTAAATATACATATTTTACAGGCATATGTACAATATTATAGAAAAATGTGAGAAACATGAAAAGACAAACACACAGGAGTGTCATTTAGAACAGTGTGTGGTGTGTGTTTGGACTGGTTGGAGCAGTGCTGGCTGTAGAGTCTGATAGCAGCAGGGAGGAAGGACCTGCTGAGGAGGCAACGCTCCTTCTCACACCTGGGGGGACGCAGCCTGTCCCTCACACAGCTGTCCAGGGCCCTCAGGGTGTCCTGCATGGGGACATCCTGCTCAAATGCATGTGGGTTGGTGGTGTTTCCACGGTATTTGACTTTTGCAAAGCACATTTTACAAATGGCGTGGCTCTTATCTGTCCCTCCGTCCTGGTTGTAAAAGCCAAAGTGCGTCCAGATTCCGGCTTTATAAATATTCCTCGGAGCGTCTCCCACTTCCTCCGCCGCGGGAGACTGTTGTGTGATCCAATTACCGTGAGACGGTAGTGTAAAGAAACCACCGGGAAAGCTCTCGCGAGATGCTGTTCTTCCTCTGGCGGACTGGAGGCTCTGCAAAGCTCCTGGTGTGGTGTGCTGCCAGCTAGTGGCCAGGAGTAAAAGTGCAGCACACAAAAAGACGCCGCAATGGATATTTGCCGGGTAAATACATAATTAAAAATCGATATGGATGTATTTTTAATCAATGTGAGAATCCCGTGACGTCATATCGCAATATATCACCGAATCGATTTTTTTAACACCCCTAGTATGAACCCACTGTTTATTTTAAAGAGACGCCAACATCATTCCATGAGATGAACCACGAGGCCACGCCCCCAAGGTTGTGCTGAATTACCAGACAGCTGAAGAGAATCATTTATGATGTGAAAATGCTGCTGTTTGACTTTATTTGTATTGCTTTTCAAAAGCGTTTGTTTTTATTTCACAATCTCAGATGTCTGACCTAACTCAGTCTGGGTTGAACCGTTTTGATCAGAAATGTTTTGATAGGTTCTCACTTGAGCCTATATATGAGATCAGAACTTCTACAGTGTTTTAAGATTATTTTTTTTTTCTGTTTTGACAACAAAAAACAGATTTAGATCAGATTTAGTCAGTCCAATCAGAGTTGGTTTTCGTGTTTCCGGTGTCAGGCGTCTCGTTACTTCATGTCTTCTTAGAAGAGAAGCTTCGATAGGGAGCGCTAGCCGGCACTGAGAGGCGACCGAATGGCTGCTTTCCATCAGTGCTCTCATGAGGTCATCTGTGGAGATTTATTGTGTTTTAAGATGAAATCAGAGGCAGCGGCGGCCTGTCTCGACTTCTTCTCCATGTCTCCTGTGACTGTGGTGAACTCCACAGGAAGCCGTCTTCATATGACCTGCTCTGATGAGTGAGCTGCTTGGGGGTGGGGGGGTCTCCCACTCACTCACTGTTGACAGAGTTAGCGCACAGCACCATGGGAGTCTCTGGCAGCTGCCACTCCTGCATGTGGAGCTAATAAGTGGAAATCAAGAGAGGAACACTGCTGCTTTGCTTTAATTGCAGAGTGCGGCGGACCATTGTTCTGCCGAGCCGAAGGCCGGGACGCCAGTCAGAGCTGTGTGGGAAACGTAGACGCCACGGGAGGAGGGGCTGGTCTTTCTGAGTTTCTCCCGGTGGAGGCGGACCACCTGGGAAACGAGCAGCTCTTTCAGGGCTCGTTTACCCAGCAACAGTTTCAAGTTTCAGAACTTTATTAGGGTCTGTTTTCACTACAACAGTGAGCAGAGCCACTAATAATGCTGCTGTTTGGAAACGCTCAGGCATGCAGACGATGGAGGCACTGTGACCGGTCTGCTGCTGCTGCTGTTAATCCCATCGCCCGCCAGCTGCAGTGCATCACGCAGCAGTAGCCGTTAGCATTAGCCCCCGTTGTAATTAACAGCTGTATTCATCCTGGATGCAGTTTAAGAGCGAAAAGACGCAACACAGCTGCAAGGAGCTGTGGATGATAGGCAGGCAGTCTGCTCTCTGTGGGCAGTACCTGGTCCTGGTCCCAGTCCAGATCCTCCTGGACTTGGTAGTGTAGAGTTGACAGCCACTGTAACAACAATCCAACTTTGTCGTCTGTCCAAATACAATTTTCTTTCTCTCTTCAGCCTCATCCATGAACGCCACTGTACAGCCTGCTGTCGTTTTGTTAATATTTGTATTAAATCAGATATTAAGGACCAGAAGTTAGTTTTTTTAAAGGTGTAATACAGGACGTTCTATTTGCTTTGAGTTCCAGGTGGATCATCAAAATAGCTGGTGGGTCTGTTTGTCAGTCATTCTGACGAGCTGCTTTCGTCAGCGCTCGCTGCCAATCAGATTCTACGTATTGCGCATTCAGAGTGTTTCTGTAGCCGTGAGCTTCGGTTTCAGCTACTGTTTACCGATGGCGAGTCTGACATAATGAAACTGGAACTGTTTCGGAAAATAAGCTTTATGAACGAGGCCGATCGCAGGAACTGTAAACAGAGCCGTGCACGCCCGGAGAAGATGAGCTCACGCTCGCACGCTTCCGCCATCGAGGCGTTTCCTCTGGAGAAGCAGTAGAGCAGGTCGGATGGTCTGGCGCACGCACATTTTCAAAAAGCGAGTAACACACTTTTGACTTCGTCTTTTTGAGAAAATCCTACATTACACCTTTAACCTAGGGTTCTCAAACTGTGCCGTGAGGCCTTTTTGTGGGACAGCAACATTTAAAGGACTGTTTTTTTTCCCCAACATGACAGTTTCTTTTCTATATTTCTGAAAATTAATGCAAAGATGGGATTATCTTCAGTACAACAAGGTTTCTGAGGGATGGTGTCCATCACGAGTCGGTCCTCGTTCACACGGCAGCATTTTGTCGTGAAATCTCGTCCTGGATGGAGTGAAAGCAGTGGCTCCGAGCACCGTAAGCAGCCGTGCACATCTCAACAGAGGTTTTCTGTTTTCCCTTGAAAACGCTGTGGTGTCGGCGGAGTCACAGGCTTTAGGTATGAAGAGGCTGCACTGAAGACATATATATATTCTGTTCCACTGTTGTTCTGTCTGTCTGTGCCCAGCACTTTGGTGGAGCTGTAGTTGTTTGTAAAGCGCTTTATATTGAGTTCCTGTATGCACGCAGTGAAGATCTGAGGCTGTGAGCACTCCAGTGAATTCAGCTGTGATTAATCCTGTTGGTTCCACGCGCTGTGGACGCTCGGAGTGTGTGGTGTGTCCACGGTGGAGAGACAAAGCGGCCGGACGTGTGATCGTGGGCTGACAGCCAGGCTCCATCTTCAACCCCCGTGAAGTGTGTTCTCAGTGTGTGTACCGCCTTGCAGCGACACGCCGGAGTTGCTGTTTGTTCCGTTTTGCAGCCGGATCAATAGAGTCAAGCGGAGCGGCAGGTCGGAGCGGGCTCGGTGTGCAGCGGCAGGACGGAGTGTTGCCTCTGGCTGTGTGTGACTGCTGGATTCTGATAGTACGGCTCGCCGTGGACCTGAGCGCCGCTGCTCCTGGAGCTACTGCAGTGGAGAACAGGGCGGCTGTGTGCCGCGGTAATGGAGGAACAGTGTAATGCAGTGTTTTCACTGCTGCTGCGTTTCAGTGGACTGGTATACTGAAACACTGAGGAGGAAACTCAAATCACTGCTTCTCACGTTGGAGGGAATAATGAAACACAAAAATCATTCATCCAACCCTATTTTATCTTACTATCAGCTAGTAGTAAATTAGAATTTCAGTCAGACTTACCATAAAATATGTGTATATATATATATATATATATATCAGTGGCGGACCGTGCATTTCACCCTAAGGCCTTCAGAACAGATCCGCCTGAACCAATCCACCTCTCAATAACTATTTTGTCTACAAAAAAAAAAATCTTATTATGCAGATATGTATATAAAGAGTTGTTGCACAGCAGATAGATACTTGTGCAGCCAGAATAAATGCCTTTGCAGAAGTGCACAATTCTCCTACTACATCTGTGCACATACAATGAGCATCAACAACTTAATAAAACAGCAATATTATTTAGGAAAAGAGGAACATTTTACTCACCAAAATCCCGATTATTTGAAAACAAAATCCATCCTCCTTTCCTTCCTCAAAAAGAGTTCAACTGCTCTGTCATATAGATTATCCGTGCGTTTCAGTTCCATAAAGCCAGGGCTGAAAGTCCAGCTGCCCTGTGGGATTTCTGGCATAAGTTTTATTTCTCTTCAGGTCTTCTTCTGCTTCTTCTTTGGAATAATTGAGGTAGGCGACCAACAACTTAGGTGCATACCGCCCCCTACTGTATCTCTTGGTGAATGTAAATCAGAGGGCCTGGATCTGCTGTTGTTGGTGTACGCTAGCTAGAAGGCGCTGAGTCGCCAATTCGAAATCTGATTGGTTGAAGCAGCTGTCTGTTTGATGCTTCACTTTACTTTACTGCGCCATCAGGAATGGACAGTGAAGGCCTCGGGCAGATTTCTTTGACCCTAGCAACAGATGATGCCTGAAATCTGATTGGTTAAATGATTTAAAAGCGTGTTAGCTCATTTAAAGAGGGAGGCCACCATCAGCTCCATTTTGACTGGAACAGTACGATGAAAGATTCAGAACATTTAAATAATTATCACAACCTCAAGTTTTAGTTCATGAAAAAACTAGTTTATTCTGAAAGTGCTTTATCTTTTCACTTTAATCTACAAATCCTCAATTTAAAGGGGCTGTATCATGCTTTTTTAGCTAGTCCAAACCCTGGAAATGGCATTAACATGGTAGTAGTTTCTTTTTGGCGCCAAGGAAAAGTCATTTTGTGTGAAATAAAAGATTTTCTGGGGCTAATTCTGAAACCCAGAAGAGAAAACGCTCTGGCTGTGTCCAAAATCACCCCCTATTCCCTATATAGTGCACTATATAGGGAATACGCCATTTTGTAGGGGTGTCCGAAAGCCTAGTGAGCATCGATGTTCCCTACATAGTGCACTCAATGTATCCCACAATTCACCGTGAAATCTAGTGGACAGGCGATGGTCGCTAGACGAAGCAATATATCCCATAATGGACTGCAGTCAGGGTACGTTAGAATCGTGTGACACTAATGACGTAAGTAACTGTGCGGCGAAGTAGTGTCCGAAACCGTTCACTATATAGTCCACTACATACTATTCCCTATGTAGTGAGCAGGGAATAGGGAATGAGTGAGTGATTTTGGACACAGCCTCTGTTTCACTGAAAATCCCGCCTCTCCCCCCGTGGACTTTGACTGACAGCGAACTTCAACCAATCAGCACTTCAAAACAAATACGCTAGCTAGCTTTAGCTCTTTAGCTCTAGCTTCTCCACACACAAAGACAGGCGAAAACGTCTTTTCCTGTGAGAAACTCACCAAGCGCAGACCCTTCAGACCCTTCAGACCCTCCAGACCCTCCAGACCCTTCAGACCCTCCAGACCCTCCAGACCCTCCAGACCCTCCAGACCCTCCAGACCCTTCAGACCCTTCAGACCCTTCAGACCCTTCAGACTCTTGCTCTTGCTTGACTGTTGCTTTCAGACGATGGTTAAAGTTTATCTCCGTAATCAGAGTTACAAAAAAGCAGCAACGCTGATTGCCGAGGGCCTGCGGGGGGGGGGGGCTCAGGGGAGCCGTCTTCACCGTGTGACGTGAACGTGGGAAACAGAGCGTTTTCACAGTGTGGGAGGGGCTGCCTCTCTGAGCAGCACAAACACGAGGAAAGCTCAAACACACAGGTACGAAGGAAATAAACGCTTTGGGGTGTTTTTGGTGAGAACAGAACTATATAACAAGGTTAAAACATACAAAAAGTGAATTTTGCATGATACAGCCCCTTTAAAGGGATAGTTCGGGATTTTTGACATGAATCTGTACGGCATCCCCGTCAGCAGTGTTGTTCATTCACACAGACTGACCCCTGACCCCTGACCCCTGACAGCGTCCAGTGAGCGGAGATCCTGTCCGGTTTTGGTCCAGACGAAAGTAGTCCGGCAAGTTTGCTGGGGTCACCAAAATAAAGCCTTTTTCTTCTCAAACCGATATGTGTTCGAAAGAGTGATATATTTGCATCACAAACCGTTGACGACGAAAAAGTCAGACCTTGTAAACGCTTGGCACTAGTTTCTCTCCCTTCATATCACTCCGCGCCGCCTCCAGCTGGCAGCCGCGCTGGTTTCACTTTGTTTACCGCTGGTAAAGAGCTAGCTAGCTCTAGCTTTAGCTGTTAGCATCTTGGAGATGTGGAGTGGAGTGATATGAAGGGAGAGAAAATAGTGCCAAGCGTTTACAGCACTGTGTTCAGAAACACTGATCACAGTGCTGTTCTCATGTTGGGCCAGAAGTGTGCAATGCGAGTTATTTTAGTAATGAACCTGCACACACACACACACACACTGCAGAGAACAGTACACTCTAAACCAGGGGTGGGTAGTTATATTTTCCATGGGGCCACATGAAGAACATAAGTTGTTTTAGAGGGCCGGGCCAACAGGCTGAATCCTGCAGAAGACTAATTTCATTTTATTACAAAAAGCAGTGAATAGCATTGTTCTGACAAGCTGGTCAGACTGCTAAGAGTGTGTCATGATCAAGCCATGAAAAAGTAAGTTGTGTTGCAAAAAAAAATAATTTATTCAAACAAATTTCACAACTCAATGATAAATAAATAAAATATGAACGTTATTATGCCTCATTCAGACATACGCGGCTGTGCGGGCGCGGATCTGTCCGGCATAAACACACATCTCGTGTCAGCCAGGCTTTCTATGCAGCATTGAGCTCCTGTCTGCCACAAACTGGTCACACAAGAGGCTTTCAGGGGTTCTGGTCTGTCTTTTTTCCCGCGCGGCTTGGAGCAGGTCCCATTGAAAACAATGAAGACAGGGCCCAGCAGCCCGTTGCCGCGGACAACCTGCTCACGCAGACCGTGCTGGTGAGAAAGGGACGCCTGAACACGCCGCTCCAGCGCCGCGCCGCACAGTGACCACGTATGTGGGAATGAGGTGTTACCGTTTTCAACTTAATACTTTTGCAATCATTTGAAGTCACATTGAACCCCAAAACACTTTTAATTGTTTTTTGTTATAAACAGTAAGTACATTTTTCGCTCCATTGTGATTTTTTTTTTTCAACGAACAACGTTCCAACAGTGTAAAGAACACAGGAAACGCAGAACTTTCAGGTGTTATAAAGAGAATCTTAGCTTTCTAAAGACAGCCTAGTATTATCATTATTCTCCAATTATTAAGCACCATGTTTCATTTTATCTAATGGTTCTCGCTGAACTATAATTTTGGAAAAAGGCCTCTAAGAAAGTGTACCAGTTCACTTCTGTTGGTATCATGTCTCTACATATGCTGTCTGCCTGTCTCATTTGGTATTTTTCAGTTTTTTTTTTCTTGTTCAGTGAGAGAAATCTAGTCTCTGTGGAGCTTTAACAAGTGTATCATGGTCAGGTTGAATGTGTGAGGTGGAGATCCGAAGCAAAGCAGACAGATGACCGTCAGTGAGAGGGGATCCATACCTGGATTTGGTCAATTTCATTACTGAGAATGAACTCCAGCAGTGTTTTTGACTTGAAGTGCTCAGCCAGTACTGCATCCGACCGCAGGTCAGTCATTTCCAGCTCAACATCACTCGGTGCATTATCAGCGCTGCAGAAGAGGAAATCAGTTGCATTTCATTCGCAGTCGTTTTGAGATCTTCAAATCGTCTCAAAAACTCACCACGAAGTGCTCCTAACATGGAAGAGTACCTGTGGAGGTGATCGGCTGATGGTGTGACTTCTTTCAGAGTTTGCATGTGAAAGTTTTGCTCTCCAGTTGGCTTGAGAGGAACTGCACCTTTCTTATGAAAGCAGGGCGTACATTTCATGAAGAAAAAGTCTCCTGGCTTGAGGTTTGGTGTTCAGTTCATTCATCAGTGCAGTCACATCAACAGCAAATGCAAAAACTGTTATCCAGTCCTCATCTGAGAGCTCTGGAATGCCTTCGCCTCTCTTCTCACAAAACTCTTTAAATCTCGGCTCTCAGGTCCCAAACTCTTTTAAAGACTTTGCCCCTGCTGAGCCAGCTGTCAGCTGTATTGTAGCCAGTGTCCCCATGTTTAGTCTCGTGCTCCTCCAGAAGTGAAACAAACCGTCTATGATTCAGTGCTCTCACCCTGATGAAGTTGACTCTTTTAGTTACCACATCAACAACATGGCTAATTTATAGTACTGACTTGCGCAACACTTGCTGATGTAAAATGCATTGTAAAACAAACATTCACATGGACTGAACACCACGTTGGATTGTAATTATGGTGACTGTCAACTCTAAAACTACCAGGTCCAGGAGGATCTGGACTGAGACCAGGACCAGGATCTGGACTGGGAGTCATGACACTGGAGGAAAACAATGTTCTCATTGTTTCTACTGAGCATGTGCAGAAGAGCTGTTTAGCACGCCGTGGTGTGTAGGACCAGGACCAGCAGCAGAATTTGAGGAAAATTGCATTTTCAAGAGTTTCCTTCTGTGATTAATGAATAATTTCTCTTCTATTTCACTGAGACTGAATCTGAGTGTTTTTTCACGATGTTCTACTGTGGAAAAAGTTGCATTTTAAGTAGTGCATGCTCTGCCATTGTCTAAACAGGCCCCCAAAACTCTGCTCAAGATTTTTGTTGTGATTTAAAGTCATTGTCCTGTACACAGGGCCTAAAGGTTTTTGATATTTCTTTTTTTCTTTAAGTTCTTCATTTCCTCTCGAATTTTGCTGTAGCTTGCTAACAAAGAGCCGTTGTGACTGAAGCAGCTTGGCTGTCTGGGTCTCTTTCTTCACTGTGTGCTCCCTTCACATTATGATCACAAATTTACCTTTGAGTTTATTCTTGAAGTCAGAAGGTTGCTGAGAAAATGACTGATTTGGCGAATGTTTTTAATCCTTTTGTAAAGCGACCTTGAGTGTCAAGAAAGGCGCTATGAAATAAAATTCATTATTATTATGTGTTGACCAGACATCAGGGCGTGTTGGTCCCTCAGATGTGTTTAAAGATAACTGGACTCCAGCTCCATGCAGCCCATGTGTGGGTGGATGAGCATGGTGAATGGATGAATGGGTGGACCAGTGAATGTCGCTGGTTTCCTCCAGGACTGCATTTTGCAGAGAGCTAAAGTCAGAAGTTCCTCTTCGAGGGAGCTATTGAAAACCAATCAGGAGGCCTCCACTGAGCCCATCGATGAGTGCGATCGGACTCACCGATGTTCTTTCAGAGTGGCAGAACGTGTTGATGAACATTGGTGAGAATTCACAAAGACTCATGAAAACTGCAGTTTCCAGCATTTCTGCAGTTTTCAAAGCACTGTCATGTAAAGGCTGAAGTTTTCTGAATCATTTTCACTTTAAGAGCTGCTGCGTAAACAGTGAGTTCTGGAAACTTTTGTGATGGATTGTGTGACTGTGACTCCCCTGCATGCATGTGTGTGATTTCAGTAGATAGCTAAACAACAGCACCCACTAGTGGCCCAGCATGCTAACTGCACAGTTTTCATAACTTTGTCAGCAAAAACGATGCGTTTCCACTTGGAACATCGTCATGTAAACGGAGGTCTACTCTGTCAAACTATTGATTGATAATCATTTGATCACAGATGTTCTCTGAAATCAAAATACACAAATAGCTTGTATATTTTACTTGTTGTCATGGTGACATTGTAGATGTGGGTTGCTGTTGCTCCTGGTGGGTGGTTGTGGGCTGCTGCTGCTGCCCCTCTGGGTGGTTGTGGGGGCTGCTGTTGCCCCTCTGGGTGGTTGTGGGCTGCTGCTGCTGCCCCTCTGGGTGGTTGTGGGCTGCTGCTGCCCCTCTGGGTGGTTGTGGGCTGCTGCTGCCCCTCTGGGTGGTTGTGGGCTGCTGTTGCCCCTCTGGGTGGTTGTGGGCTGCTGCTGCCCCTCTGGGTGGTTGTGGGCTGCTGCTGCCCCTCTGGGTGGTCGGTGTTGGTGTCATTAGGCTGCTGCTGCCTCTGTTGTCTCATAATGACGGAGGACAATACCCGGGGCTTAGTGTTCAACAGGTGGAGCTCGCACTGGGAGCGATTTGCCGCTATCAGCAGGAGCAGCTCTGCCTCCTCGTCGGCGTGGTTCAGACCATAGATTTCCGGAGAAAAGCCGGGGCCTGATTGCAGTGTGTGGAGAACACGGCGTCGAACATCCAGCTTGTTTAATTGTTGTGTTGGGCGGCGGCTGGGAGCGCTCGTCCAATTCTGCCGCGGAACAAAGCCAACATTGTTATCACCGGCAAGCAGACGCGCCTGCCAAGACCTGCTGTCTCTCAGGGGGAGGGAGGAAACCGGGGGGGGGGGGTGAGGACAGGGTGTAGGGGTGAGGACAGGGTGGGGGGTGGGGGGGGGGGGGGGGGTGGAGGGGGGGGGGACAGGGTGGAGGGGGGGGTGGAGGGGGGTGAGGACAGGGTGGAGGGGGGGGGTGAGGATGAGTTGAGGATGGAGAAGGACGTGTTGGAGAGGGAGTCAGAATGGGGGAGGATGGGGTGGAGGGGGTCAAGACAGGGTGGAAGGAATGAGGACGGGTGAGGACAGGATGGACGGGGCGTGGGGGGGTAAGGATGGGTGAAGACAGGGCAGAGGAGGGTGAGGACAGGTGAGGACAGGGTGGAGAGGGTGAGGAGGACAAATCAAAGGAGCTCCATGTTTCCTCTTTTCGCCCCAGCTTCATCCCTGCTGCAACTCTTCTGCTGTAGTCTGGAGCTTCCCCCCCCCCCCCCCCTCACCTGGCCCAGCTCTCTCTGGTTTCCCCGGCGGTGTGGCCAGGCTCCTGATAAGCTGCCGGCAGACGGAGGGGCTCCTGTCGCTCTGCCGTCTGCCTCCTGCTGATTAAGAAGCCCAGAAAGCAGGTTTTCTTGTTTATTTCTCTTCAGGGTCATTATGAGTTTATTGCAGGAACAGGAGCTGTGTGTTGTGCGGGATGATTTCAGTTTTTATCTCCTCATCCATTTTGGACTCATTTTTCAGTTTGTAGCTGGGATTCTAAAACACATTTCTGATGAGTGTCCACAAATGACTAGCCGAAAAAAAGTATTTTATTCCTTCATCATTGAGGAGAAAAGTGAGGCAATACTTGTTTCTGTTTCCATTATCAGTTAGACTGAATATTGAAATGGTCCTGATAGATTAAGAACTCGCAGACGGCTGAGAGCCGGATCACATTCCCCTCAGTCAAAGATCAGCATCAGTCCTCCAGTCTGAAGCTGGAAACAGAATGAGGTGGTGTCCCGACGAGCAGCCCAACCAGACAAGACTGTCATCTCTGTAACAAGACCAGACGGACTGGAAACAGAGTGCTGGAGACACGAGAGACAGGAAGGATGCAGAGTCCAACGGGACGCAGGAGAAGAGGGACTGCTCCAGAACCGTGAAGAACCAGGTGGTTTCTGGAACCATCCTTCAGCAGTGTGTCAGACCTTCACACCTGTCTCCTCAACAACTCCCAGCTGCTCTGAGGTCCAACCAGAGGCAGAACCTCTACAGCCGGTCCTGGACCAAGACCAGGTCTCCTGCCAGAGGCAGAACCTCTACAGCCGGTCCTGGACCAAGACCAGGTCTCCTGCCAGAGGCAGAACCTCTACAGCCGGTCCTGGACCAAGACCAGGTCTCCTGCCAGAGGCAGGCTCTCTACAGCCGGTCCTGGACCAAGACCAGGTCTCCTGCCAGAGGCAGGCTCTCTGCAGCAGGTCCTGGACCCAGAGCAGGTCCTGGACCCAGACCAGGTCTCCTCCTTGTCTGGACTTCGTGGTAAATGTGTAATGAGGAGAAACCGTTCTGATCAGATTCCTCTTCTGGTTCCTCTCACTGTGGAAGAACAGCAGTTCTACTTTGAGCCTCTCCCGATTATTGAACTATCATGAAGAGAGAGCACCCCCCCCCCCCCCCCCCCACAGAGCACCCCCCCCCCTACAGAGCACCCCCCCACAGAGCACCCCCCCTACAGAGCACCCCCCCCCCTACAGAGCACCCCCCCGACAGAGCACCCCCCCCAGGCAGAGCACCACCGCACTGTACAGATAGCACGTTAATATTTCTCTTCCACTCCATGCCAGTGTGTTGTGTTCCTCCTCCCATCATCCTCCCTCATGTCCTCCGCCCCGCCGCGGCGGTGAAATGGCCCATTGTAAAAGAGCAGCCTGTGTGCGTCTGAGACATTAGCTGCTGATTTAGTGGGACATTAGCTTGATGGATGTCTCCACACAGAACTCCCAACAACACTTGATTTGCATCCAGAGAAACTTCCGCCCGCAGCGTGATGCAGCTCCCATCGCTGATCTTCTTCCACCTCACTCAGGTTTTCAAAGGTCAGCTGCAGTTTGCGTAAATCCTTGAACTTGCTTATTAAAAAGACAGATATCTGCGGCCCGTTGACCTTTTGTTGAAATAAATGAGTGTGTCGTCTTAACTTCAGTGACAGTCGATGGCGAGCGGAGGCTTTTAGTGACGAAGCCATAATCCGGAGATTGTTCATCTCTTCTCAGTTTCATCTGAAATGTGTTGGAGCCGAGCGACCTCCGAACCCGCACAACACATTTCTGAGGCGCTGCGCTGTCCAGAGTCCGGCAGCGTACTGCGCCAGCACATTTATCTGCTGCCACCGCACACTTTATCGTTTACCTCTGAATTTACTGCCCGTTGCTATCAGGGACCACGACGAGACGCCGCACGTCTTTTATTTTAGCTTCCAGCTTCAGTCCAATGAGCTGGTAGCAACTCAAAGCTTCACGTCTAATGTTTTTATTTCTGATTTTCTGTTGTTGTTCTCAGTTTATCAAACTGACTTGGAGCTTCGTGCTCACGCATTATTTTCAAAATTCCATTAAAACGTGTCCTCTGCAGTGATTCCAAGTGTTGATGCTCCAGACTCAGTTGAGACCATGAAAGGGTGCTTTAAGTTTCACCGATCGCCTGGAGCTCATTTAACTTCAGGAGAGGATCCATCCATCCATCCATTTTGGATTGCTTGTGTGGGATCGGTTGTGGGGGCAGCGGTCTCAGCAGACTTCCTGTCCCCAGACTCTTCTCCAGCTCTTCCGGGCGTTCCCAGGTCAGTCCAGAGACATGTTCTTCGTTTACATGCAGTCAGTAACCCTTTCATAACCATACTTTTAACAATAACCTGGTTACGCACGGCCATGTAAACACTGGCAAAAACCTGAATATACTCATATTCTGTTTTTTTTTTAAACCCTAATAAGACCCCTGGGTTACTCTTCTACTCACTTCTCGCCTGAATATTTGGTCATATAAACATGTGTGGGAGATTCGTCATGGAAAAGAACACTCATTCGTGCTCTGCGCGTGTTTGATGCGGCGTCTGGCGCCAAGCCCTCTGGAAGTATACACCGAGAGCCAAACAGACATGGTGAGACGCAACACAGAGCGAGGTTTCTACACGTTTCAGAAACCAGAATTTTGACCTTAACCCGCACATTGAGTGCATGTAAAGGCAGCCATCGTCTCTCCAGCGTGTCCTCGGCCTTCCCCAGGTCCTCCTCCCCTCAGCAGCCCCCCTCCTCGCCTGCGCCCGTCACCTGTTCGCCGTGGGGGACCCTTCCAGGGGCATCAAGCCCCAGACTAGCTCCTGATCATGTGGGGCCTGAAACTCCCCCACCACGTTAAGTTGGCACTTCAGGGGAGAGAGAAGGGCTTGAGATGTGGAGATGATGATTGATCGATTGTGTTGTTTGTTCGTGCAGGAGTTTACTTTGACTTCCTGGTTCTCGTCTTTCTGGTGACTTCTGATTAATCTCCGATTGTAACTGTGGTGTCAATGAGCATATACTCAGAGAGAGTGTGTGTGTGTGGAGGATAAATAATTCTTTTACACGTCAGTTTGTCGTCAGGCTTCGTTTGGCTTCAGGCTGCATCGACACGTCATCGTTCTGAGTGTCGGTTTACATGACAACGGCGCTCGGAGGCAGTGAAAACACAGCTGTTTGAAAATGCTGGTGTAGGAGGAGGAAATGCTGCTCTTGCTCATGCGAACCATGGCCGTCGTTCTGCACATGCTCAGTAGAGGACAGTCAGAAGGGTGTTTTCCTCCGGAGTGTCACGACTCCCAGCCCGTCTCTCTTCCACTACTCTTTCATTTCTCATGTATTCACTCCGTCCTCATGCAGGCACACATTTTCTTGATCTCTCACCCCTTCACCTCCCCCCTCCTCCTCGCCCCATCCCTCTCTCTCTCTCTCTCTCTGTCTCTCTCTGTCTCTCTCTCTCTCTCCATCACTCAGGATAACAAACGACGGTGCAGAATGGATGTCCCCTTCATTTGTACCTGCATAATGTTCTGATGAAAAATGAAGTGATCCCTCCAGACAGATTAGTCATCAGCGAGGAGCCCTGTGCAGGTGTGTGTGTGTGTGTGTGTGTGTGTGTGTGTGTGTGTGTGTGTGTGTGTGTGTGTGTGTGTGTGTGTGTGTGTGTGTGTGTGTGTGTGCGCGCGCGCGCGCGCGCAGGGCCTCGGCTGCTCAGGCTGAACTCTGGCGAACTTGAATTCTCTCTCTGTCTTTGCTCGTCGGTTAACTCAGTCGGACCTTCACGCTGTGAAAAACGTGTGCCCTCCGTTGAAAGGAGTCACCTTGGTCATTGTTGCGTTCTCTAAAATTTCCCTGTCGGTCTGAGACATGAAAATAACTAATGGACGCTGGTGGCTTTCCTCCCTGTGGTGGAAGAGGAGATCAGATGTTTTCTCTTAGTAAATGTAAATTTGAGAAGAAAACCGGACTTGCGTGTAAAAATGTGAAGAAGAAACCGGTCTGGTTATTCTGGATGTTGACTGATTGGTGTTCAGTTAGGGCTGTGATGATCTCGCGAGATTAAGTCATGAGGAGGTGTCTCGTTTAAATGAAAAGCTGCCTCGCGGGCACGAGGCAGAAACCCATCAGCTTGTGAGCACTCATCTAAAAGAGCGCACTTGACAGGAAAACGGCCAAAATACAATCCAACCCAGGGTCCTCTGCTTTTAATTACCTTTGAACTAAAAGTGACATGCCTAGAATTATTAACACCCTTATCGATAATTAAAATAAAAGTCTTCATTAGCTATCACAGCAATTAAACTCTTCCTGTAATTACTGAGTAGTTTGTTTCACATCTCCACTGGTATTTTTGACCATTTATTTTCAGCAATTAACTTCCAAATTTATTTATTTTCAACATGTCCTCCATTTAGTCCTCATAGCCTGTCCCTCTAAAGAGACACCTGTCTCCAGGGGACACTTCCACTTGGACTTTAGGGCCTCTCCTCATTAGATCTGTGCACAAAATGCACCTGTGTTTTGTGACTGTTAAATTAAAAAGGCCTGTTTTTCCAGTCAAGTATTTTTTCATTTTGGTTTTCTTAAAAGTGAAATGGAAGTCCCATCTCGTCTCTTGACCGTTAACCAATGGTTGACTGTTATCGAAACCTTTGAACCCCAAGATTGACCAAATCAGAGTACAGCTGACTGTGAAGCTGTGGGAGCAGAGGAGGGCTGATCGCCTCTTGGTGTCCTCAATCAATCAATCAATTTATTTTTGTATAGCCCAGTATCACAACAACAGTTGCCTCAGAGGGCTTCAAGATGTTACATTTGTCGGTAAAAGTAAAAACAGTGAATAAGCATAATGGTAATATGTCAATATTTACAGTAACGAGACAGAACGAAGCAACCACCGCCTTCGACCCTCACATCCGGCAAGAAAAAACTCCAAAAACCCAGTGGGAAAAGAAGAAATCTTGGGGAGAACCACAGTATGGAGGGAGCCCTCTCCCAGGGACGGACAGCTTTGGCAACAGCTAGCATGAGACAATAAGAAGTAAAGCCTAGGACAATGTTGAGGACAGTTCGTTGGACGGTCCAGCACAAGAACCACGGATCCCAGCAGTAGAACCGAAGCCAGTCCACGGGCAGGACCGACAGGGGTGTCCTCCCGGTCCGGACGGAGCTTGTTCATAGGCCTTCGTAATAGTGGAGTCAGCAACTGAAACTGGAGAAGACTCCCCCTCGAAGGGGGGGACAGCAGGGGAAAAGCAATGAACGGACTAAAGGGAATAACATTCAGACATTAGAGGAGGACAGGGCTCAGTGCACCGTACTTCCCACAGCATTCTAGCTCCTGGGGCAGCTTTGTGGATACTTAACTGTTTAAACTAGTATTTAGTTAGTATAGTTTAGTTTAGTTTAATTTAGTTTGGTTTAGTTTAATTTTGTTTAGTGTAATTTGGTTTGGTTTAGTTTAATTTAATTTAGTTTAGTTTAGTTTAGTTTAGTTTGGTTTGGTTTAGTTTGGTTTAGTTTGGTTTACTGTAGTTTGGTTTACTGTAGTTTGGTTTGGTTTACTTTAGTTTGGTTTGTTTTAGTTTAGTTTAGTTTAGTTTGGTTTACTGTAGTTTGGTTTGGTTTGTTTTAGTTTAGTTTAGTTTAGTTTAGTTTAGTTTGGTTTACTTTAGTTTGGTTTGGTTTGTTTTAGTTTAGTTTAGTTTAGTTTAGTTCAGTTTAGTTTAGTTTAGTTTAGTTTAGAATCCCTAGCTGACCTGATCATAGGCTGCATCGAAGAGAAACGTCTTGAGCCTAACCTTAAATGTGGAGACTGTGTCTGCCTCTTTGACACCACTTGGAAGCTGGTTCCATAAAAATGGTGCCTGATAGCTAAAGGCTCTTCCACCTAGTGTCCATTTAGAGACTCTAGGAGTCACCAGTAACCCTGCATTTTGAGAGCGAAGTGCTCTGATTGGTTGATAAGGCGTTAAAGCATCTTGGAGATAGGTTGGAGCCATCCCATTTAGGATTTTGTAAGTGAGGAGAAGGATTTTAAATCTAACTCTAAACTCGACTGGAAGCCAGTGAAGAGATTTTAGAACGGGAGTAATGTGTTCACGTCTTCTAGTTCCAGTTAATAATCTGGCGGCTGCATTTTGAACCAACTGAAAGTTTTTTAATACACTTTTTGGGCAGGCTGCGAGAAGGGAGTTGCAGTAGTCCAATCTCGCAGAAACAAATGCATGGATGAGTTTTTCTGCATCGCTTCTAGGTAGAATGTTTCTTATTTTAGCTATGTTGCGCAAGTGGAAATATGCTGTTTTACAAGCCAGGTTGATGTGTGCTTTAAATGAGATATCCTGATCAAATAAGACCCCGAGGTTCCTCACAGTAGAGGAGGAGGATACACTGACGTTATCTAAGGTAATAATCTGTTTGGATAGACACTCTCTCAGTTTATGGGGGCCTAGTATAATGACCTCTGTTTTGCCAGGATTCAGACGGAGATAGTTCGTAGTCATCCAGGTTTTAATTTCTCTGATACAGTCACTGAGTCTGTCTATTTGATTAGTTTGATCAGGTTTCATAGATAAATACAGTTGTGTGTCATCTGCATAGCAATGAAAATTGATATCGTGACTTCTCATTATGTTCCCTAAAGGAAGCATATATAACAGAAATAAAATTGGCCCGAGCACGGACCCTTGAGGAACCCCATAACTGACCTGGGAGCACGGTGAGGACTGTTGGTTAACGTGAACAAATTGGTACCTATTAGATAAATAGGATTTGAACCAGCAGAGGGCTTTTCCTCTGATGCCGACCTCACATTCTAACCTCTGCAGGAGAATATTGTGGTCGATTGTATCAAAAGCTGCACTGAGGTCTAGGAGAACCAGGATTGAGACTAGACCTGCGTCAGCCGCCAATAGCAAGTCATTAGTGACTTTAACTAACGCAGTCTCAGTGCTGTGATAAGCTCTATATCCTGACTGAAATTTCTCAAATAAACTATTGTCCTGTAGGTGGCAGTAAAGCTGTTTAACCACAACTTTTTCCAGGACTTTTGAAATAAAAGGCAGATTTGATATCGGTCTGTAGTTAGCTAGAATATCAGGATCGAGATTAGGTTTTTTCAGCAGTGGTTTGATTACTGCGAATTTAAATGACTGTGGCACATAGCCATTTTCTAGAGAGGTATTTATTATAGTTATGATCGTATTTAAGATAACTGGAAGGATATCTTTGAAAAGCTTAGTTGGAATTGGATCTAGGAGACAGGTTGAGGTTTTAGAAGACATTACAATTGAAGTAATCTCAGCCCCATTTACTAATGAGAAACTATCTAGTATTTCAGGTATTTCAGGTGGAGGCAGTGGCTGGATTCCCTGAGCTTGATCTGAGGAAAGCGCTTCACTGATTTTACCTCTAATGGTTATGATTTTATCATTAAAGAATTTAAGAAAGTCATGGCAGTTTAAAGATTCTGGGATTACTGGTTCCACTACAGTATGACTGGTTGTCAGTCTGGCTACAGTGTTGAATAGAAACCGAGGCTTATTTTTGTTTATTTCTATTAAACGAGAGTAATATAATGTCTTGGCTTTAAAAAGAATTTGTTTATAGCTTAGCAAGCTACATTTCCAGGCCTTCAGAGATTGTTCTGATTTAGATTTACGCCACAGTCTTTCTAATTGCCGAGTTTTTTGTTTGAGAACACGGGTTTCAGAATTAAACCATGGAGCAACGCGCCTGGGTCGATTGGTTTTCAGCTGCTCTCCCTCTCGACCTGTGAATCCATGACGAACTCTCTGAAGGTCCTGTCACTCCATCGTCTTCCTCTCATGCTCTTTCCTTTTGCTTTACGAGCTCTTCAGATCAAACCTGAAAGTCCCTTTAAAATGATTTTGTGTTCAGAAATTCATTCTACATCCCCATAAAGACATTTTTACATACATTTGTTATAATACACACAGTTTCATTAGAGGATCAAATGTTTCATGAATATGAGAAAAGGCTTCTCCAACCATTCATTTATTTAAAATGATTAACCCTGAACAGTCAAACATTTATCGACTTTTTTTTTGTACACAGTAAAGAAAACCTGATGAAATGAATGATATGAATGGAAATGAGTGTCTTTATTATCCAGCACAGTAATGTGATTACTTCACTGTGATGGAAATGAGAAGCTGAGGATCACAGGAAGCTGATTGGACTGGAAGGAGCAGATATGAAGAGACTCCAGCAGCAGGTGTTTAGGAGACCTGGACATGAGAAGCTTCTGGGTCAGTGTCTTCATCTGAACTCCAGGTGGTGCGTAGCTGAGGTCAAGGCGTTGCTCTAGGAAACCGAATCAGAGAGCAACAGTTCCTTTTTTATAAATTCATGTTATCAAACCATCAGACTGAGCCGTTCTGACAAGCCGCCTCTCCTCACTGTCATCAGAGCTTCGTTAGAAAGAAGCTTCACCTTCTCTACTGTTTCAGAAATAATGCTGCTGTCTATCAAACGTTGGTCAAATCCTGAGGTTAGTCCAGATATTTACAGCCACAGCAGATTTAACACCATCATATGTTTAAAAAAAAGTCTTAAATGTTTAATATTGACTTTAATTCAGAGTTTGAGGGGACAGGCGTGGTGATCATAGAGTAATTCAACAAAGTTGTGTATTGCACCGTCTGTACAGTTCCTAACCTGTTCACTGCACATTGGAACGGTGAAAAACTTGTTAAAATTGCTAGCTTAAAGGCTAAAAACTGCTAAAACTTTTCCAACAGCTAATCCAAAGGCTAACACTGCTTTAATGGCTAAACAGCTAAATAGTTTGTTTTTTTCCTAATCCATAGTAAATGGTTAAAGTGGCTAAAATATTACCAAAACTGCTCAACGGCAGATTGTGGCTAAAACGGCTCAATGAGCTGCTGTTAAAGCTGCCTTGATACCTATACAAGCTAAAGCAGCCAATGTGGCTAAAACCATACACATGATTTACACGGACGCCGTGTCAGGATGATACAGTAATAAAGGATTTTCAACTTGAACTTGAAGCTCATGCGCCTTATGGCGGCCGTCTTGTGGAGGTGCCGCTCGCCCCTGCAGTGTATTAGTTCTATGGGGGAATGACATGTTTTCACAATGGAAGTGAACCTAAATTGATCAGTTTTCAACATATGTCAAACGGGCTGTTGGCTACGCGGACATAAAAGGAACTCAGGAACTGTTCAAGCTGGTTCAGGTTTATATTGAGAGAACGACTTTCATGGTATGTATTATATTTCAATTGTAATTTTCGTGGTTTGCTTCTAAACACAGCCAGTCGGACTAAAGACATTAATAGTTAATTGACTAGAAAGCGGCTGTGTAACGTGTGGAATAGTAGATGTACAGTGAGGCGTTGAGGAAAGAGCTGTGATGCAGAGTGGAGGATGTCGGCCTGTCCTGTCTGGATTTGTTTCACTATTTGATAACCATCTATCTACATATTATTCTTTAAAAGACACTAAACCAGTAAAAAGTGAGTCCTAGGATCTGGTCAGTATGCCCTGCTCATTAATACGTACCTATATTATGCCTTTGGCATAGTAAACTAACTTAATAAGCCAGTGTGGCTCAAAGAGCTACGATGACTAAAACAGCTACAAATGTTCAAATGCTGTTACAGGTAAAATGACTGAAAGTGCTTCTCTAGATTTGAGTGATTCAATGGATAGTTGGGTAAAATAGTTAAAAAGGCTAAAAGATGACTAAAGCAGCTAATAAGGTTAAAATGCTCAAAACAAATAAAAGGGCTTGAACTCCAAAAACTCAACATGTTGGTCACAGAGCTCAGAACTGTCGCCATATTTTACGGGTTCTATTTCTGTGAGTTATATCAGGATCCATCGCTCCTCTCTCTCTGACTCAAACTTAAAAAAGGAAGGAAAAACCTTTTCCAATTGATTTTATTACTTCAGCGTTTTTTCTCCCTGTGATCAAAGAAGAATAACACGCTGCCAAAGCCTTTTTTCTAAATGTAATTTAATAAAATTCCATTGGATTGAATTCATGAAGATCTTAGAGAAAGAGATGGTCCTGATAAAAGAGCAGGAGGGGTGGAGGAGGGATGGAGAGCTGGAGGAGGGGTGGAGGAGAGCTGGAGGAGGGTTGGGGGAGGGGTGGAGGGGAGGAGGAGGGGAGGAGGGGTGGAGGAGGGATGGAGAGCTGGAGGAGGGGTGGAGGGGTGGAGGAGGGTTGGGGGAGGGTTGGAGGGGGGGAGGAGGGGTGGAGGAGGGATGGAGGGGAGGAGGAGGGGTGGAGGGGTGGAGGAGGGATGGAGAGCTGGAGGAGGGGTGGAGGGTTGGGGGAGGGGTGGAGGAGGGGAGGAGGAGGGGTGGAGGAGGGATGGAGAGCTGGAGGAGGGATGGAGGGGAGGAGGAGGGGTGGAGGGGAGGAGGAGGGGTGGAGGGGTGGAGGAGGGATGGAGAGCTGGAGGAGGGGTGGAGGGGTGGAGGAGGGTTGGGGGAGGGGTGGAGGAGGGGAGGAGGAGGGGTGGAGGAGGGATGGAGAGCTGGAGAAGGGGTGGAGGGGTGGAGGAGGGATGGAGAGCTGGTGGAGGGGTGGTTTCCGTGCAGCTCATGTTTTCAGATGGTCTCCCTGACAGGTGTGGTCACATCCGCCCCTGTCTGAGTCGGCCCCTCCTCTGTCTGTGTGTTTCCAGTGAAGGCGACCATCCTGAACTACCAGAGTCCCACCACGGGCCTCTTCCCCGTCAACACCTGCTCCACCTGTAAGGAGGCCAAAGTCCGGGACTCGCTGTACTGTGCAGCCAGCGCCTGGGCCCTGGCCGTGGCCTACAGGTCCGTACCTCCACTGAGCGCCGTCGCTTCACCGCAGGAGAAGCTTCAGGGAAACACAGACTCTGGTTCCAGAGCAGCGTCCGGGAGAAGCGTGGCTTCTTTCTCTTTCCCATCGGTGTTTCGGTGTCAGTGGTCACCACCAGCTCGTATCGCAGCAGAGACAGAAGACGCCGGAGCTGATGGGAACCCTGGGGACCTGAACCTGCTGGGAGCACCAGTGTGGTTATTTTAGAGTTCTGTGAGGTTCTCAAGAGGCTTCTGTTTGTGCTTTCTCCTCCCTGCCTCTCCGCCTCCTTCCACTTCAGGTTTTCTGCCTCTGCTTCTCGCGTGTCGACCTTTATCTTCCATCTCACTCTGTCATTTTAAGGCTTTGCTTTTTAACCGCGCTGGGATTATTATTCGAAGGACGCCACCCCCCACCCCCTGAAAAAACTCCTCTATCAGCTGCGCCCACTCTTGATGGCTGCTTCCCTCCGTGATTAGACTCCAGGGAAAAGAGCACTTCTACCAAATGAGCCTGAAATAGGACGGAGAGGAGGAAGCAGAAAGAAAGAGTGAAGGGGAGACGGGACGAGCAAACAAAGGAGGTGGAGAGAGAGGGGGGGAGAGAGGGGGGTGTAAAAATAGCGAGCAGTGATGTGACCAGCGGCAGATCCCCTCATCAGTCATGGCCGCCTCTATTAGAATTGTCACTGGGATTTAATTAAGATGATTCTCATCTGACAGGCCTGGCTAGTGCCATTACTTACTTCACACCCAGCTGTGGTGTGTGTTTCTGAGTGTGTGTTGGGTTTGCCGCATACTCCCAATCCAACAGGACCCATCTCATCTCCTCATTTATTTAAATTTGTTCCATTTCCCATCTCTTCACGAGGATTCCTGCTCACACACTGTGTGTCGTGTCAGTGTCTGGTCAGTTTCTTCTCTCTGAGGTCCAGAGCTGCTGCCGTCGTCCTCACTGAGCTCAGACACACAGGCTGCTGTCCCTCTGTAGATTATCAGTGAAAAATCAGCATAACTCCGAACTTTCAACAACTTCATCTTCTGTTGATTTACTAAATCACTATTACAGCGAGCGTTAGCTCCGCTGACTTGTCAGGAACATTTCTCAAGGAAACAAAACCGCAGCGTTAGAGCTCAGCCTTTCTCCTCTGGTAAGATCTGACATGCATATAGACTCTACAGCTCCTCTAGTGACTCTACAGCTCCTCTAGTGACTCTGCAGCTCCTCTAGTGACTCTACAGCTCCTCTAGTGACTCTGCAGCTCCTCTAGTGACTCTGCAGCTCCTCTAGTGACTCTGCAGCTCCTCTATAGTGGCTCTACAGCTCCTCTAGTAACTCTACAGCTCCTCTGTAGTGACTCTACAGCTCCTCTATAGTGGCTCTACAGCTCCTCTAGTGACTCTGCAGCTCCTCTAGTGACTCTACAGCTCCTCTATAGTGACTCTACAGCTCCTCTAGTGACTCTACAGCTCCTCTATAGTGACTCTACAGCTCCTCTAGTGACTCTACAGCTCCTCTATAGTGACTCTACAGCTCCTCTATAGTGACTCTACAGCTCCTCTAGTGACTCTACAGCTCCTCTATAGTGACTCTACAGCTCCTCTAGTGACTCTGCAGCTCCTCTAGTGACTCTGCAGCTCCTCTAGTGACTCTGCAGCTCCTCTAGTGACTCTACAGCTCCTCTATAGTGGCTCTGCAGCTCCTCTAGTGACTCTGCAGCTCCTCTAGTGACTCTGCAGCTCCTCTAGTGACTCTGCAGCTCCTCTATAGTGGCTCTACAGCTCCTCTATAGTGGCTCTGCAGCTCCTCTAGTGACTCTGCAGCTCCTCTAGTGACTCTGCAGCTCCTCTAGTGACTCTGCAGCTCCTCTAGTGACTCTGCAGCTCCTCTATAGTGACTCTACAGCTCCTCTATAGTGGCTCTGCAGCTCCTCTAGTGACTCTGCAGCTCCTCTAGTGACTCTGCAGCTCCTCTATAGTGGCTCTGCAGCTCCTCTAGTGACTCTACAGCTCCTCTAGTGACTCTACAGCTCCTCTAGTGACTCTACAGCTCCTCTAGTGACTCTACAGCTCCTCTAGTGACTCTGCAGCTCCTCTAGTGACTCTACAGCTCCTCTAGTGGCTCTACAGCTCCTCTAGTGACTCTGCAGCTCCTCTAGTGACTCTGCAGCTCCTCTAGTGACTCTACAGCTCCTCTATAGTGGCTCTACAGCTCCTCTAGTGACTCTACAGCTCCTCTATAGTGACTCTACAGCTCCTCTATAGTGGCTCTGCAGCTCCTCTAGTGACTCTACAGCTCCTCTAGTGACTCTACAGCTCCTCTATAGTGACTCTACAGCTCCTCTATAGTGGCTCTACAGCTCCTCTACTGACTCTGCAGCTCCTCTAGTGACTCTGCAGCTCCTCTAGTGACTCTACAGCTCCTCTATAGTGGCTCTACAGCTCCTCTAGTGACTCTACAGCTCCTCTATAGTGGCTCTGCAGCTCCTCTAGTGACTCTACAGCTCCTCTAGTGACTCTGCAGCTCCTCTAGTGACTCTACAGCTCCTCTATAGTGGCTCTACAGCTCCTCTAGTGACTCTACAGCTCCTCTATAGTGGCTCTGCAGCTCCTCTAGTGACTCTACAGCTCCTCTAGTGACTCTACAGCTCCTCTAGTGACTCTGCAGCTCCTCTGTTTACATTTTTCTGTTTCTCACCTTTTATATTTGTCTTGTTTTGTTTCTTTAACCTCTTTTATGTCTTTTTTTTCTCCAAACATTTAGTAGTGATTTTAACCATTTTAATAGTTTGAGTTGTTTTGGCTGTTTTTCCATCTTCATTATTTCTACAAATTGTAGCTCGTTGCACCACTTATACTTACTTCACTTTTCGCTGTTTCAACCAACATCAGCCTTTTATCCAGGTTCTGTCTTTTAGTG
>NC_043745.1:1849934-1907434 GCF_902148845.1 Salarias fasciatus
CTTCTCCTGCTGCATGCTGAAGGGAGGAACAGTTGTCGTCAGGCTTTGTAAATGTGCAAACAGACAGGCGGCGGCGGCGGAGACGGAGAGGCCTGTTTGACCGCTGGGCACTAACATTCATTAAGATACCATTAAGATAGAGAAAAGTTCCTCTCCTTAATCACTCCGCTCATAAACCTCCCAATCAGGGATCCAGGAGCGGCGGCCCGTTCGGCTCAGGGTCCCGTTCACTCCTTCACCGCTCCGTCTCTCCGCTCTTCACCTCCGCGGCCGCGTCGCTTCACATTAAACCGCCGTCACTCCGGAGGACGGAGCTGCTTTCAGCCGCTTTCAGCGATTCAGGGCCTTTAAGTCCTCACACACCTCATGTCCCTCCTGTTAGCTGCTTCCAGATGGAGATACTGATTCTGACGGACACACACACACACACACACACACACACACACACACACACACACACACACTCTGTGGTTGAACAGGTGTTCCTGATAAAGTGACCTTTGAGTCTTCTTAACGTGGTGATTGAGGTTATTTTCAGCCAAATTTAAATTTTGTCATACAAACAAAACAAGGAATGTTGATTGTGGGATGTTGACTGTTTCAGTCGAACTCACTGTTTTCTGACTGTTTTACAACATTCAGATTCTAAATCCATCTAAAATAAACCCTCCTGCTACTCACGTGACTTTCCCGTTGAAACAGACGAAGAGTGAGTCCACAGAGAGATGCTGAAGGTGTGTGACGGTGTGAGAGTTCCATCCACACACCGAAGCTGTGTGACTGGACCAGGTGTTGATAGTTGCTGCAGCTGGATCGAAGTCACAACTCGGTCATCTCAACACGGCCCTCACTTCCATTCACGCTCTGAACTCTGGGAAGGCCAGAGGTCCATGGTGCTCCAGACACACACACACACACACACGCCCACTCCCTGAGTATGCTGTGCTGGGTGCAGGGACGCCGCTGGCTCTCTCTCTGTGTGTGTGAGTGAAAGACTGATGCGGTGATGATGAGGCGCCCTCCTGAAGCGGCGCTGGCTGATTTGTGTGTGTCCAGCGTCTGCTCCTGACCGCCGAGTGAACCTGCAGCCTCACACGCTGCCGCCGCGATTTACTACCTAATTACATCCTGTCTGCGGCGGCAGGGGCGGCCTCACCTTGAGCCTTGATAAAAAATAAGCTTTCTTGTCCACTTCGGTAACCTTTATAGAGAGAGAGAGAGTTCCACACCGGCCCAGATCGATATCAAAGGTCACCTGTTTGTGTGCTTTAAATTCTGCTCTGTGATTCTGTTTTCCATGTGGATTCATGTTTCCCTCCAGCAGCTCCGGCCCAGTGTGTGATGGCTGTGTGTGTGTGTGTGTGTTGTGCTGCCCTCTCATGTTTGCTGTTTGTCTCCTGTGCAGGTTTCCTTCATCCAGAACCTGGTGTTCTGCGTGGAGAGAGCCTACAGGGTGCCGGACTACGGCATGTGGGAGCGAGGAAGTAAATACAACAACGGCAGCACAGAGCTGCACTCCAGGTCAGTCAGAGGGAAGGACACACACACACACACACACACACACACACACGCAGATCGATCCCAGCAGCAGTAATGCCCGACCGTTTTCTGGAGGATCCGTTTGATCACAGCGTGACAGAAACGCTGCGTTTTGCCCTGAAACCTTTCGAGCGGCTCCCGAGGCGGAGAGGCATTTCTTGTCTCAGCTCTGCGCGTCCATTTTGTGAGCGTGTTTCCTCCGTCACTGCCTCCTCCGTTCGGGGTTGTGTGTGTCGGTTTTTAAAGTTTATTTACTGACGGCGATGTCAGAACAGCAGCGGTCTGTAACCTCCGCCGAGGAAATAACCTGCGCCGAGGAGAGGAGTAATGGATCCACAGCCGAGCGCTTCACCCAGCGCAGATAAGGATTCCGTTTCCAAACAGGAGCTCTGTTCTCAGCCCCAGTCTCACTAACTGATTCTTCATCCAAGGTCGGGCTGGCCTCTCCATCTCGCTCCGTCTTGATAAAGATCCTCAATTTCTGCCATTTCTTATCTCGGGGAAGCTTGTTTTTCCTTTTTTCTCTCTCCAACAATCCGAGGCTATTGGCAGCAGCCGGCTGAGATATCCTGGAGAAAAGATATCAGATATTGTGTCGTGGAGAGGCTCCAGCTCTTGTGTTTCCTCCCCCCGTGGCCAGGCTTTAGATCCATACCATTAGCCAGCCTGCTTTACGTGTTCTTCTGATTTATCTTGCGGTATGTAAACGGTGCCGAATCTGAGCAGACTGCAGGTTCTACTCCCGGGGCGCCGGCGGGCAGACGGGGGCTCGGCTGACTCATGCTGATCACCACTGGCAGGCAGTCCGCTGGATTCCAGCTGTTCTCACCACTGGCAGGCAGTCCGCTGGATTCCAGCTGTTCTCACCACTGGCAGGCAGTCCGCTGGATTCCAGCTGTTCTCACCACTGGCAGGCAGTCCGCTGGATTCCAGCGGTTCTCATTCAAAGCAGCGTCTTTCATCTCTGGATTAATTCAGCTTCTCAGCTTTATTACCTGCATTTCTTCAAACATCACATCTGTAAATGATAAATCCTACTTTAATCCTGATATTTCATCTCACAGCAAATTAAAGTAATTCCTCTGTTTACACACGAATCAGCCAGAACATTATGACCAGAGGCCGGATATCGCCTCAGAGCAGATCTTTGATTTTCCAGGAGTGGCTGAACTCAGCTGCATGAGGTTCCTGTTAAATCCCCTGAAATCAGGTCTTCTGTTAGAGTCTGGTAGGGGTGTGTGCGTGCGTGCGTGCGTGCGTGCGTGTGTCTGGACGGTGCTGAATCCATCCTGATGCGTCAGCAGATGGGCTGCCTCTCGTCGTCTCCGTCTCTCTGCTGCAGAGCCGTGTGCAGCGTTGGAGAGGAAACAGAATGACAGTGAGATTGATTCCCATTTAGTTTGCGTTGCACTCACAGTGTCCAGCCGCTGTGAAATTCACCGGAGCCTCTCCTCCCTCCTCGTGGCCGGCGGCCGCTCGCTGTAACGCTCTGTGTTTTCGCTCTCTGCAGCTCCGTGGGCCTCGCCAAGTCGGCTCTGGAGGCCATCAATGGATTCAACCTATTTGGAAACCAGGTATTTGAATAATTCACCGGCTCCCTCACACATTCCCCCGTCTATTAGGAACCCGACACATTTGTCTCTTGTCTAATCGTGTCACATCGCTCCAGATTGCATTATAGATAGACGGGCTGCTCTCTAATTCAAACCTACAGAGGCTCATTATAACGCCACACATCAGCCCGGCTGAAGGGGAACTATCAGCACTGCTTACAGCCTTCTGTCAGCAGCCAGGCGGCAGCGAATAAACTGCTTGTACTCTGCAGCTTGCATGAAATTCACCCGGTATCTGAAGAAGGCCAGGACGAGTGTGAGCACCAGTTTTATTATCTACATTTTGAGTGATCTCCATCACATTCAGCCTAAATGAGTGATTACTGTAGGAGGATTTATGAAAGAATTACATCAAAATACTGTCAATCAGGACTTAAACGATGTTGATTTATTGCTGAGTCAGTCAATGATTTTGAGTTTTTCTTTTTTAATAGTGTGATATGTTTACTTTTGAAGTTTTTACTTGAAATCCTGTCTCCTCAGACAGATCTGAGTGTGACACATTTAATCTGTTTTAATCTCATGTGAAAGCGGCAGCAGAAGCAAATCTCACCACACAGAAATCAGTCGATCCATCTTCTGTTTTATCCGCCGTCCATACACATTCTCACACGGCTGGTGAAGAGGCTGAAGCAGGCCGCCTGGACCTGGATCAGAAGAAGCAGTGAAATGTCCACATGTTGGACAGAGAAGACAGAAGAGGTTCATGGATCTCTCCTACATTTACAGCATCGCTATTTCCTCTCGGCCCATGAAATGAAATAATTCAACCTTAAAGGGACATGACTAATCGGATAATATGAAAGAAGAGAGTGTGGCTGAGCCACATCCTGGAGCCTGTGGTCCACTAACAGAAGAAACCTCAGTGAGAGTCGGGCTGCCTGAACTCCACCACTCGGTGTGAGAAACCAGCCGTGTCCTGTGAACGTTAGGGACGAATGAAGACACGTGAATCACAGCTGAAGCCCCATCCAGCTCACATGACCCAGACCAGTCAGGGTCACTGGACCTGATCCCAGCCGGCAGTGTGTGAAGGCAGGTTCACTGGGACCGCTGAGCAGTCCATCACAGGAAGGACACACTGACAGGACATTTAGTCCACGTTCATGGACGTGGCCTGATTCACCGTTTTTCAGTTCCACATTCTGACAGACCGGCCACTAGTTTTCTGTTAAACATTCATATGCCTGCACCCAAAGAACAGCAGGATGTGGAGCTGTAAACTACGTCTCTCCAGCCTCCTTCATGCTACAGCTCCTCTCAGACTCTGGATGGAAGAATGTTCTCCTGTATGCAGACGATGGTGGAGTCAACCGGAGAAATGTTGACTTTGTTGGAGAAGAGTGTTAAACTCTGAATCCTCCATCGTTGCAGTTCAGCTGTTCACACAAGAGCAGAAGAATCTTTGGCTGTGAATGAGGACAGGTTGGGTTTCTCCTCGTTTAATGAAGATGGAAATCTGAATGTCTGGAAAGTGTTTTCAGTGACTCTGAATGCTTCTGTCTGTGATGAACAGCCCAGACTGAACTGCTTTTAAGTGGAAACTCCTGGTGACACTGGCTTCATTCAGCTTCTCCTGAGTTTGAGTGAACAGTGAACACACCGGGGGCAGCAGAGGCTGAACTGGACGGAGAGCGTCTTGAGTCCAGACCTCTCCAGTGGACCTGCTCTGAGTCCGGAGTCTTTCTTCTTTTTCTCCTCTCCCCTTCAGTGTGGACACCTTCCTTCTAGTTTGTCCTTTTTCTTGCTCGTGTGGGGAGAGGAGAAACAGAGCAGTCATTACTCCTGCTAATGGATTGGAAAACAAACCCCCCACTTAGCATAGGCCGGCTCTGGAATTATCCTCCCCTCCTCCCTGTCCTCTCGGCTCTGGCCTCTCCGGACATTTAAAGTCCCTGATGGGGAGTGTTTATCTTCTCATCACACCGTGGCTGCTGGATGTTTCTGGAGTGTGTGTATCGCTGTAAAGTGGCTGTTTGTGTTGCTTCTCCCAGCTCCGGCAGAAAAAAAATGAGGGATTTAACCGGGCCTGAAAATGGATTTTGTCATCGAGCTGAGCTTGTTGAAAGAATCAATTTATGGAGGCGGCTGCTTTATGATCCATGCTGCTACGAGGCTCTGTGAGCGCCGGCTCGCCGGTCCTCGGCAGGAAGAGGAGTGCCACCAGCCTTATTAATGATTTCTATCAATCTTGATTTCCCAGCTGACTTTCATCCTTCCAGCTCGGAACCTTCAGTTGGACTGCCTCTCCTCACATCCAGTCTGAACTCTGCGTCCACACCGTCCACTGTCACATCTTCCCTTTTCTGGAACAGCCCCGTTCAGCAGCCGCCTCGCCGTGACAAACGGTAGAGGCTGGTTAAAGCAGCCCTCTGCTGGAGGACGATCCCTCCGCTCCACAGCCGGGCAGCGAACGGACAGAGCCGTGAATCACGGCCGGAGAGAGTCTCCGCTGAAACGCAGAGGAAATCTATGAAAAGTGAAATGTGTCCTGTTCTGAATTCATTTTAAATAACGTTCAGAACATCTAGCAGCACACGAACTGTTTGGTAATTGCATTAATTGAACTTGTGACCTGAAAACGTTGACAGCAGTCTGTCCAGTCGGCTGGAGCTGAAAGCTCTGCTTGGTTTTTATTTGGCACGAATCCGGAGTTGCTCATTAAAAAAACTGAGATATATGTGAGAGTTTCCCTGTGACTGTTATTGTCTGAGCCTTGTGCACTTGTTGTGCTGCTATATTCATATACGTTATATCAGGTTTTAATAGAAAATACATTTTTACCCTCTTCTTTAAAAATGGATTCTGTGATTTCATGCTCCTTCTGTCTCATCCTTCATCGAACCCATTAATGGACACGCAGACGGAGCGTCTTCTCTGTGCGTTACAGACAGAAATGTGTGTTAAAGCAGTGCGAGTGCAGACCTCCTGTATTTTCCTGGTCAGAAGTCTCCGTCTCCGTCCAGGAGCTGCAGCTTGTGCCGGGGCTTGGAGATCAGCACAGCCGTCCCCCAGACCGCCATTCCTGCCACATGTCACACAGCTGCTCCACGCTGTTGGTCAGCAAGCCACTGCACTTTGCAAATAGCCGGAGGGAAGCGGCTGATTTGACTAAAAGCCCCGACCAGACCTGTTTCTGGAGAGAGGGAAAAATCCGCCGTGGCAATATTCATACATAATGCATCGGAGCTACATTAGAAACTGCTTAGCAGGTTGCAGGACTGACTCAGTGGATTTTATGTAAGCACGGCTCGCTGATGGATATATGGAGTGGACTGGACCGGCTTTTTAGCCTTTTTAGAGGCAGAAAAGGTTTGATCGCCTCCCCCGCTCAGTAAAAAGCATGCCCCCCCCCCCTCCTCTTTTCTTGTTCGCTGGTGTTTAAGTACATCGACAAACCGCATTACGCTGGCCGGGCTTCAGCTCTACACATGAAGACTTTTGAAGTGATGGGACGGCTATCAGCTGAGTGTGGACGGAGTTACTCCCACGTCGCACTTCAAAAACACGTGCAGGCCAAATATAATAGCCGGGCTCTCCAGCAGGAGTGTGTTTTGATGTGCGAAGCCATCTCCACCTTTCTGCTCTTCCCTGATAAAAGAGGAGCGAAGAGGAGAGCTGTTCAGCTGGAACTCAGTGTGTGTGTGTGTGTGTGTGTGTGTGTGTGTGTGTGTGTGTGTGTGTGTGTGTGTGTGTGTGTGTGTGTGTGTGTGTGTGTTGTGCTGCAGGGCTGCTCCTGGTCGGTGATATTCGTGGATCTGGATGCTCACAACAGGAACCGGCAGACGCTCTGCTCTCTGCTGCCCCGAGAGTCTCGCTCCCACGTGAGTTCACCGTCCACTGGCTGCTCGGCCGCCATTCACACTGCATTGAATCCAGAACACTCCTGCAGCGCTGAACACTGCTCCTCTGACCCGAGCCAGGAAGCAACAAGCAGCAATCTGTCTTGTTCCTAATATCCACATCAAATCAGAAGAAACAGTTTGTCATCGTCATCAGTCAAGCTACACATGTCTCCGCAAAACATGAAGGCAAATAAAATATCAACAAACCAAAGGAAGGATTCAGGATACAAATACACACAAACGTCTCCATATAAAATGAACTGCGGTATGATGAAGGAAACAAACGGTGAATGAATCAGTCCAGCTGTCATGATTAAAATCCAGGCTGTCACTTTGACCTGTCCATGTTCTCCACTGACTTCCTGAGGTTAACTCTGGTTCTGATCCAGACAAACATCTCTTAGCAACTTCATGTTATTCTGAAAAAGCTCTTTTCTTATTGTTTTGGAGTTTGGATGTTTGGATGTTGTCTCATTTTTGGAAGTTATTTACTGTCGATATAAAGTGAGAAACAAAATATTACAACATTATTGGGGAGTTTGGAAGTTGTCATGATTTTGTAACTAATTTCAACTAACATCAGATTATAGAGCATCTTCCTCCTCTGACATCAGATTATAGAGCATCTTCCTCCTCTGACATCAGATTATAGAGCATCTTCCTCCTCTGACATCAGATTATAGAGCATCTTCCTCCTCTGACATCAGATTATAGAGCATCTTCCTCCTCTGACATCAGATTATAGAGCATCTTCCTCCTCTGACATCCAGGTTGTAGAGCCGCCTCCTCAGAGTGTTTGCTTCTTGATAATGTCTGGTCTTGTGTTGATTTTCTTTCTTACTGTTGGTCGGTGTTCTGACCAGTGGCTTCTCTTTCTATTCTGTTGGATTCCGACATGCTGATGTTTTCACGGAGGACATCTGTAGCTGAAGAATCTCTGTGTGTTTCCGACACACACTTCCTGCGGGTTGTGAGTCTTCAGCTCGGTCTGTTCCCTTCAGTGGAGGACCTAGCGTGGTGCCTGGCCCTGCTGGTGCTAATTGAGCTGGCGTGCAGAGGGAGGCAGCGCTACATGTCTGTGACGGTGATTCGTCTTAAAGAAGCAGTTTGCTGCATTAGCAGCAGGTTAATCCCACTCAGAGGTCTGCGCACTGATGAGCCTCACTGCTCCTCTGATAATGGCTGCAGCGGCTTTCTGGATCAATACAAGCCCGTTTTCTCCAGACAGGAAAACAAGTGGCTGAAGCTGGAGGCAGACAAATGCATGTGTTTAAACCGAGCCATGTGGCAGTCCTGCTTTTCCTGCTTGTGTTCAAGCAGAACCGTTTCCCATCAGAACTTCACGATTTTCATTGATGAACGCTCATAAAAGCAAATGAAAACTTGAAAAGCTGCAAAGATGCACTTTAAATTTCAACTCTGGGACAGGAGCTGATGTTTTGGAGTTGTTGTTGGTTTTCAAAGTGTGGGGCGAGGCCCCCTCAGTGGACTCCAGAGAGCTTCAAGGAGGGAGCAGCAGCAGGAAGTACACTGTGTGAGAATGAAAGCTTTCAAGGCGCTTTCTGAAACTGATCAGAGCAGGAGAGCTGCTTCAGCTGCAGCGGATGCTGGCGCTCTGCACACTGAGCAGATGTTCTCCGTCTCCGCGGATCCCAGCAGCTGCTGGCCGTGTTGAAGCGTTTCAGTCAGACGGGGCGAACAGTTTTCTTGGTGATCTGGTTTGAGCTCGGTGAGACGGTTCTCATCCCTCCTTTCTAGACTTTTCCTGCCTCAAAAGCAGCTGTCTGTAATCTTCTCTGAACAGCATCCTGCCACGCACACACACAGGTGTGTGTGAGTCTGTGAGGTGTGTTTCCCTCACACTGTGGTCTTTCCACACCGGAGCGTCTGCAGAGTCGCTGGAGAGGAGAAAGCAGGGGTGAAGTCATTTCCCCGGCTCTCCACTCCGCCACTTACAGACGCTTAAATGATCACATCTCTCTCTGTGTGTGCTGAATTCGTCAGGCAGAATAGCCGCCATCAGCCCGGGAGGAAATGACTGTAATTAGACGATCAGAGTGGCAATCTCGCCGCATGAGACTGACGTTAAGGAGCTGCGAGGAAGCAGTGCGGCGTGCAGCCAGGGACCGCCGGAGAGCGGGATCTCGTCGAGATCACCCCGAATATCAATGTAATATCAGCCGCTCTTGTACCACGTCAAAAGATTGAAACGCAGTATTGGATTCTGTACCTGCAGCGCGGCGGCGTGCGCGCTCAGATCCCATTTGGACTGCAGCTGCCGAGGATGTTAACATGGAGATTGGAGCGGTAACAAGAAGTGGGAGAATGAAAAGGGATTGGACGAGAGCGGGCTGCACCTGGCTCTTCATGCACTGCAGAGAGAGAAGAATGGAGCCGGCAGCTGAATGGGAGCATTGAACGGTCCACACAGCGACCCGCTCTCTTGGCCGGGCCGCGGCGGACGGCTCGGCCCGGGGCTGCAGGCACCTGCGCCTCAATACAGCTTCAGCAGCCATTGTTCTGAGCTGCGCTGTAAAGAAGACGATCAAATCCTCCAATATGAGGATTCAGATCACATTAATGTGACTTTCTCTCATAAATCTGACGGTTTTCCCCTGAAGAAGGCCGATTGGTAATGACCAGCGCTGGGATGGAGGACCTTCTAACGTCTGATCAGTGAGCGACCCGGCCCGGTGTGGCTGGCATCAGACCTCACTGACAGGGTTACGCCGCTGTGATCAGGACAGTCCTGCTGTTTACACACATCAAGGCTCAGCAGACAGCATCAGAAACAGCTGGAGTTCACTACATGAGGGGGACACACACACATCCATCATCCATCAGTACTGGTGGACAATAAACACTCCAGAGACCAGCACAGGGACCAGTCCAGGGACCGGTCAGGTGTCCTGTGGCACCCCCCCGTTGCTGACCACAGTGTCCGATGTGCAGTGGTCCGGTGTGACGCTCTGCCGTCTGTCAGTGAGGAAGTCCTGGTCCAGGGAGCCAGGTGTGGGTCCAGTCCCTGCTGCTCAGCCAGCCTCTCAGAAGGTGGGACCTGATGGTGTTAAAGGTGCTGCTGAAGTGGGGGAGGGGCCATCCAGGTGGGGGAGGGGCCATCCAGGTGGGGGAGGGGCTATCCAGGTGTAGCGTGGTGTGCTTGGTGATAGAGCATCATGGGAGCTCTGTGTGTTCTGACTGCTTCTCCCTGGCAGAACACGGATGCGGCGCTGCTTCCAACCATCAGCTACCCCGCCTTCGCCGTGGACGACGACGCCCTCTACAGTCAGACTCTCGACAAGATCGTCCGGAAGCTGCGCGGCAAGTATGGATTCAAGCGCTTCCTCCGGGACGGGTACCGCACGGCCAACGAGGACAAGAACCGCCGCTACTACAAGCCAGCTGAGATGAAGGTCAGCAGCTCCTCTGTCCGCCCTCTCTCCCTTCCATCCTTCCTTCCTTCCTCCTGGTGTCCTTCCTTCCTCCCTCTCTTCCTCCCTCCCTCTCTTCCTCCCTCCCTTCATCATGTGACTCTGCCAGCCTGTAGATGAAGCAGAAACCAGAACGGCTCTCTGGGACTGAAACTACAGAGGAGGAGGAGATGAAATGTTTCAAACCAAGTCACGATGAAGTTCATAACCTGGAGTTATTTTTACTCTCAGAAGAGAAAGGGTGATCTAATGTTCTTCTGTGAATTTGAGGAAAGCGTGTGGGACACTTTGTGATCCTTAAAAAGTTTAAAAAGTTAATCTTGACTGTGCTTGACATTTAGAAAGTTTTAGAAATATATAATCCTGCAAAGATATGATCCTTTTATGATAATAGGAGATTTTCCACTGACTCAGCTCTCCTGCTCCATGTTTTTTGATCCTCCAGGTGTGTGTGTGTGTTCTCGTGCATGTGAAGGAATGTGTGTGACCGTGCATTCATTGTCCTTTCCTGAATTCCTCCTGATTGTGCTGGGATGAGCTGAACAGGCTCATTGAGAGCGACACGGAGCAGATCCTCAGGCTGAGCCGGTCCCTCCCTGAAGGAGTGGCGGGGGTGCAGAACCATGTGGAGAACGGGAGAGCCATGTGGCTGCAGAGCATCATGGAGCCTGGACGGAGGAGCTGTAGAGCCATGGCTGCAGAGCTGCACACCTTCAGCTTGCAGTGCGACTAACAGCTCGCTTCTCTCTGTTTTTACAGACAAAAGAGTAAATGTGTTTGGAGAAACCATTTAGACTGAGATATAGCAGATTTTAGTGGCTTTAAGGGCACCAGAGATAATTCAAGCTGAGGTCAGTGTGCCAGGCTTGCTTCTTTATGGTTCTGCTTATGCAGATCAATAGATGAGGAGCTACTGTAACTGTTCTGAGACATTTGGCAATAAAACGCTTCAGTTTCCAACCCAAGCGCCTGGATGGAGCGAGTGTGTGTGGAACTCGGCTAACACCAGCAACAATCACCGTCTGAGTCATTTATGAGCCACATTAGCAGTAACGGTTATTTAAGCAGCAGTTCAAAGCTGGACGTGAAGCTTGAATCAGGAGTTCCTCCAGAGAGCAGCCGGGGTTTAATCACAGCCGCTCGCTAAGAGCTCATTAACAGGAGCTGGAAGTCTTCCACCGCCAGCCTGTTGCTCTTCTCCTGGACACTAACTCAGCTAACTCACTAACTCCAGTAATTAGTGGAGGTTTGTGAGCGTGGTGCTCATGACCTGAAATAAAGATGAAGACAGAATGAACATGAAGTGAAGGTCTTGTGGCAGCGAGTGCTTTTTCAGTACCCAACCCATTAATGAGCCTCAGATGGAGCTTTGAGCTCGGCGTTGAACTCCTGGGTGCTAACGGAGGGTTTTCTGTGACACTGGAGCGTCTTTCTGCTGTCATAAAGTCACGTTTAGTGAACTCACACACTGAAATCACATGAGCAGACAGTCAGCAGTTTCTGTCTGTTCTGACTGAATCAGCTCTGAACTCAGACTTGGTCCTGAAATAAAACTTTCCACATCTCCGAGGGCGTCCGGGGGCCACCAACTCTGAACCACTTTGAAATTAGCTTAATTTAATCCTGCAGCTAATAGGATACAAAGAGTGTGAGGCTGAGAATCATCAAACCGTGTTTAATGCCTCTGATCCTTCAGGCTCCAGCCGGTGCTCGCTCCGGCCGGCAGGCGCTCGCAATGTGGGAAACTCGGATGAAACGGCGAGTCCCACCAACATTTCCCTCCACCTCCCACCGCCAGACTGAGAAACACCTGAACGGGAGACACGTGTGGTCGGCGGTTATTTGTGAACAGCTGCAGATGTGAAGTTCCAGCAGCATTAGAACTCCCGGCTGGTTTCAGGAGTTTGGAGGCGTTTCCAAACACAAAACAGAAAAGTGAAACACACCCTGCTCAAATGCTTGAGATTTGGAAAACTTCCATCTTTCCATTTGCATGTCAGTCCTGGAAAAGCTGCCATCGCTCTCCCAAAACCGTAAATCAGGACGAGTGCAGTCTAAAACCGCAGTGAACAGAGATTCTGAGGCGGGCGGCCATTTTGAATGGCGTCTTGAATCTCCCAGGATTCCCGGTTCACCTCGGTGAATATTTTGGGCTGTAAATTCATGACTGTGTCTCATTTATTTTTAAATGTATGACAGTAATTCTCTTCTGCTGTGCTTGAGACTGTAGGAAATCTTCAACTATTGCTTTATTTATTATTGTTATGATTATTATTATTATTATTATTATTATTATTATTATTTATTAAAACAAAATTAAGAGTGAGCACAATCTAACTGTAAGAGGACACATTCACTTTGGACCAGAAGCACTTCCTGGTTACTCGTCCAAACATTCTGATCTGGACAAGTGGGCTTTTCTTTCGGTAGCCTGGCTCCGTGCCCCCACACTGCCCCCTGTAGGTCTGTCATGCTCACTGCAGCTCTTCGCCAGGTTTTTGTGAATGAAGGTTTTCTTGAAAACGCAGAGGGAGGAATCCAGCTGCTGTGTGAACGTGGCCTCAGAGTGTGTGTGTGTGTGTGTGTGTGTGTGTGTGTGTGTGTGTGTGTGTGTGTAAGCAGCAGAGTGAGGTGGACCCGTGTTGTTGCAGTCCACCAGAGTTTTGCTTGTTGGTGTTTGTGAGGGAGTGTGTGTGTTTCCTGCTGTCAGAGAGCGGCAGCAGTGTGTGTGACAGACACTTTTACCAATCAGTCGAGCTGCTCGAGCACAAAACCCCCGGGATCTGTGTCTGTTTACAGCCTCAATGGGCCACGAAGCACAGGCCTCCCCGGGTGACTGCTCCCCTCCCCCGCCTCCCTCCGCACTCCCGTCTTCCTTCCTCCTCGTCCTCCTCCCTCGCTCGCAGCCGGAACGCTGCCCTGAGCAGGTCTGCATGGCGGCAGTGCACTCAGTCACTGTTTGAACATTACGTTGGGAAACAGCCAGTTCTGTTTGAGCGAGTGTGGATTGCTGATAGAGATGAGATAGAGACAGAAGAGAAGACACTCTGAACTGCATCAGCTCTTCACTGGAGCCAGCGATGGGCTTCGTGCTCTTAGATTCACAGGTTATTCAGAATTCATCCCGATGTGTCAGCTCAGGCTTCCTGAACAGATGCTTTCTCTTCATCTGATGGTCGGCCATCGAGCCCGAAGCCTCAAACAGTCTCAGTCTCTCTTCCTTCAGAGTCTCTGAGGCACCTTCTCCATGAAAACACTGTATCAAAAATAAATGACATGACAGGAAACACACTCGTGTATCTGAGGAATGCCGGTCTGAACTCCGCTCCATCACGTGCGTGGGCGTTGGCTTGGTTTGGAGTCTCCCCCGCAATCTTTAAATAATTCAACACGTTTGCTCGTCAGGACGAGCTGTTAGAGTCTGGAGGAACAATAACGGAGCCAAAGCCTCACAAAGCTGCTCCCACTGGCGTGCACATTGTGCACGTCATGCCAGGGAGTTGGAACACTGGTCTATGGTGGAAAACACACACACACACACACACACACACACACACACACACACACACACACACACACTGTTTTCCATCAGGAACAGAAGAAACTGCTCTCCCCGCTCCGCTGAGACCCACACCGATAACAGCAGGAAGCCGTGTGCGTGTGTGTGTGTGTGTGTGTGTGTCTGAGGGGTTTGGCGGGGGGGGGATTGGTGAGCTTTGATAATCACCTGATGCCAACCAGAAACTGAAACAGGAACAAGAATCCAATTTTCTCCACAAAACACAGCACTAGATGAAGTGATTGGCGCTGCCAGGATGTCCTGTGAGGTGTGTGACTCTGGCCATCCAGACCCGCCATGACTGAGTTTCAGTGTGTGTCAGCGGACTGCACCGGGTCAGACCTGAACACTCTTTCCTGGAAACTTGTCCCCACAAACCTTCTAATCCTGAATGTGTGTGTGAGTGAGTTGGGCGTCTCGCTGCAGCGAGATCCACAGAATAATCCAGGAGGAGGAGTTGCGGGTCGGAGTGTGTGTTCTGAGCCCGCCTCCACATCCAGTCCGTCAGCCAGTCAGCCTCTTACCTGTACAGCGTCAGCGAGAGAGGTTCAATTAAACGATGAACGTGAACCAAGCGCAGACCTGAGCTGGCAGACAGGAGGTCACACTTCTCCCCTCACACCCACACACACACACACACACAAATACACAATGGGATTGGGTTTGTTAAAACACAGGAAGTGGAAGAGTCCTCTGTCCAGTTGACTTCCACCCACTGTGACTCCAAAGCCCCTCCCCCTGTCAGACGCAGCCGAACGCTCGTACGTTTCACCGAGGAACAGCAGAACAAACCCAGCAGCGAGCAGCCGTCCAGCCCGAGACACACACACACTTTCATCCCAATGTGACTCAGCGCGGACTGACAGGACGGGATCTGCAGATGGTCTTTAGCGGTGTGTGTTCTGCTGTTACATGGATCCAGCGTTCTGAAGGCTGGTCGGTCTCTGGAGGACGGTCCTGGTCAGATTCAGGCTGGCTGCGCGGGGAGGATGGTGGAAGCTCATTCATATGCAGCCCCGGCAGAGCTGTTTAAACGCTCCGTTTGCACTTTTCCGTCTGCTATCAGAACTATCGGCACACATATCTAAGCAAGATGAATCTGCACGGCTTGGTGGAGCAGCGCAGTGCTCCGGTGACCACCTTGGCACCGCTAGTCAGCCAGAAGGATTCAGGCGTCCCTGCTGTTGGTTTGGATCGAGCCACTTCAGGATCAGTCTCTGTCATGAAGACTGGGATCGTACAGT
This sequence comes from Salarias fasciatus, assembly GCF_902148845.1. NCBI lineage: Eukaryota > Metazoa > Chordata > Actinopteri > Blenniiformes > Blenniidae > Salarias > Salarias fasciatus. The sequence continues at coordinate 1,865,166 of NC_043745.1, forward strand.
AACTGTAATGGTTTATTTCAGCAGATCAGCAGCATTTCCCTGTGTGAAACCTTTCCTTCTCTGTCGTGTTCATCGTCTTCCAGCCGTTTCACTCCTGGATCTTTAAAACAACAGACTCCCCGTCAGTCACCTGCAGAACTTCCCTTAGCCTGAACTTTAGTGTGTTTCACTGTTTGATAAACTTTCTGACATTTTGCAGACCTTCACACGTCCTCCCAAAACAAACAGCACGGCTTTGAATGGAAGAAAAAGCAGCGCCCTTGTGAGGGAGCATTATTATTCCTCTCTGTTCTGCCTTTTCTCCCACAATGTCACGTCTCTCTGTATCTTTTCCGCGCCGCCTCGGTCTTCCATATTCAGTGATACTAAAGTTCAGCCATCCGCCGCTTTGAAGTGGCCCCGCCTGGCGCTGAAATGGAAAAGCAATAATTCCTCCTCTGTGTCTCTCCTCTGTCTTCCTGCAGCTTTTTGATGGCATCGAGTGCGAGTTCCCCATGTTTTTCATCTACATGATGATTGACGGTAAGCCTGCCTCCGTCCATGTGCCGATTCCTCCAGAGGGCCGTCGCACACACACCACACGACTTGCAGCGTCTGACAGGAGATTACATTTCTGCTGTTTTGCAGCTGGTCCGCGGCTTAAAGACAATTTAGAAAAACTTGAAAGTTTGGGGGCCGACCTGAGAGAATGATCAGAAATGGAAGGAGTGTGAGTCCAAGTGGGAGTTAATCATATTCGTGCCTGTTTTTACCTCGCTGGCGTTTTAACAACGAGCCCGGCGTCTGATTTAAAGCCTCGCGTCTCATCTCAGACTATTTCTATTTTATGGGCCCAATCTGTCAGCAGCTCGGAGAGCATGAAACGGCGATTACAGCTCTCCTAATGGACGGAGTCGGGTCAGCCTACACAGGCGCAACTTCACAAAGCAAACCCGGAATAAGTGATGGGCTGTTTAGTTCCCATTACAGAAGAGCAGCAAAGGCAATGTGAGAGCAGGGATGTCAAACATGAGGCCCACAGCCCAAAACGGGCCCGCTGGGATGACTGGTTCCACAGAGAGGTTTGTTCCACAGGCGAGGAGCTAAAATCTGCTTCTGACTCTGAACCACTGAGGTCCTGTTTACAGGACAACCATTCAGAGGAAAGACGGAAACCTGTGTTTGTGCTTTGGGAGGGTCTGTTCACACAAAGACAGCTTCCTGAAAGCACCCTATAAATGTGGGACGCTCTGCCCTGGGTCCAGCTCACCACGGCCCTGATGAGTCTCCCCGGGGCCGGGTGGCGGAAGAAGAACGAGGGGGGCTTTAGACTTTCTTTTTTTTTTTTTTTTTTTTTTTTATGAATCAAGTTTTTATTTTAATTTTTTACTTGGTACAAGACAATCATACATCCTCAATGCTGACCAGTAGGACACAATTAGGTATCATCCCATTCAAACTCAAAAAACTTTATTTGTCCCCAATTCAAATTCATTGGGCGGTATTAACAGTAATATAAGACCAGAAATGTTCCCAGTCAGCTGCTGTGCCCCTGACCTCTGACCCCTGACCCCTGCCACTCAATTTCTGCAGCATACATTCATATGAAGCTGTCTTTACAGTCATGTTGAGCCGTTGTTTAACCTGCGGGGCTTTGGGAGTCACCCAGTAAACACAGTCCTGGGCTGAGTGGCACATTTCTCCCCAACCAAGCCTCCAGTGTCCTTTTCCCATAAACCCTCCAGGTGTTCAGCTCAGTACTGAGAGCTGATTCATGCTCCTGTAGAACATTGATGCTCTGTGATGGTGAGGCGGCAGAACCACACACTCCAGAACATGGTTCTCTTCTGTTTTCCAGTCTAGTGATCTGACACAATTCCTTATCTGTAAATATTTCCAAAAATGTTCCCTTCCCTTTAGATTCTATTTACCGAGTAGATCTTTGTAGGACATGGACTCTCCGCCCTACAGAGATGATCCAGTCTACATATTCCATGGCTGAGCCAACTCTTCCAGAACTCTGGTCTTTTACCAACGGACTGCAGGACTGAGCCACAGAGATGAGTCTGGCTGCTTACAGTGAGATAATTTAAGTATTTTGTGTATCTTTGTCCAAACTTCCTTTGAATGTAACATGATAGGGTCAGAGACTTCACCTGGATGTTGACAGAGGAGTTCTGTGGGTGTGAACGGGAAGGATAAAGATTTTTCTTTAGCGACCCAGTCTAAATTATACTGCCCAGTCTAATGTACAGCAAGTTTTGCCATCTCAAAGGAGATGTAGTGCAGTCTCGGGCCAGGTAAGGCCAGCCCTCCCTTGTCCCCGGGAGACACAACGTGGCCAGCTTGATCCTGGGCCTTTTCCCTTCCCAGAGAAACTCCTTGATCAGTGCGTCATATTTATTAAAAACTGTAACTGGCAGCATCATAAGAGGATAGTTAAACTGAGGGAAGACCCCCATTCTGATTATATTTACTCTTCTCCACAGTGTCAGCCTTATTTTATTCCACGCGTTGTAAAACTGGATTAAAGTTAAAATGTGGCATTTCTTCCATCTCCCTGCATATTTAATTCCTAAACATTTCAGTCCCTTTGGTATCCACTAGAAACCAATTGTTTTCACTGTGTCTGCACTACTTATCCCAGATATTGGCTTTGCTTCAGACTTTGTCCAGTTAATTCTGTACCCTGATACATTAGAATAACGTTGTATTGCATCCATCAGGTGAGCTGTTGAATGATTCGGGTCTTTTAGCAGGAGTATGTCGTCTGCATAAAGCAGCCGTTTGTGTTGTTGGCCACCTCCCTCAATACCTCTTATGTCTGCATTTCCTCTGGTGAGGACAGCCAGGGCTTTTAGACTTTCTAAAGACACCACGTGGACTGGTTTTGGTCCCTGGACCAGATGTTTGACACCTCTGGTTTGACTGTTCATCAGATGTTAAGTCATCCAAACATGATCTCTCTCTCTCTCTCTCTCTCTCTCTCTCTCTCTCTCTCTCTCTCTCTCTCTCTCTCTCTCTCTCTCCTCTCTCTCTCTCTCTCTCTCTCTCTCTCTCTCTCTCTCTCTCTCTCTCTCTCTCTCTCTCTCTCTCTCTCTCTCTCTCTCTCTCTCCCTCTCCCTCTCCCTCTCCCTCTCCCTCTCTCTCAGGGATGTTCAGGGGAAATAAGGATCAAGTGAAAGAATATGAAGACCTCCTGGATCCCGTCATCTTCCACTCGTATGAAGGTGGGTAATCAGACTAATCCATTACTTCTGGTTCCTCATGCTTTCACAAACACTCATGCGTCCACACACACACACACACACACTCCCACACAGTACCTTCCTCTCGTTTAGCATCAGCGGGTTCAGTCAGGAGCGTCTGACTCTCTGGAGCAGTGAGAAAGTTTCTCTCATTAACCAGCTCATAAATATTCATGCGGCTCGTGCTGAGACAGCGGCGCTTTACATCCCGGTGAACCGGCCTCTCCTCCGTCACCTCCGCCCCTCGCTGGCAGGGGACGCCGTCAGATGATGGGGTGTCGGGAGCGGCTGCTGCCATTGGCCGGTTCATGATGGCAGTGGGATAATTGGAGTGCAGCAGGGATGATGATGTGAGGCAGAGCCGGACGCCTTGTGCTCCCTGTGTGAATTAACAGAGCTTCTCTTCCTAATTGGCGGGGCTTTAGAGGATCGCGCTCGGCGGCGTCTCTTCTCCCACCGCTGGTGCTAATGGACGGTCTGAGCCGGTAAACGCGTCTGCAGCACGTCGGGAGGGACTGTGTTTCCCCCGAGTGACGAGCTCTGATGGTGGAGCTGCAGCCAATCACGCTCCAGCAGGGTTAGACTGCACGGTCTACCTGAGCGTGAGTGAAGGCGTCTGACGGCGACTCCTGTCAGGGCGTTCAGCGGGCGGCCTGGCTTCGTCCTGCAGTCCCAGGCGTTAGCTGGGCTCAGTCTGCACTGGAAGCGGTGAAACGTGGCGTCTCCCGCCGTCCTCCTGTGTGGACGTGTCTCTGAGCTCGCCGCCTGTCTCCTCCAGGACACGCAATCATCCCCAAGTACTACTACGTCCCCGCTGACTTCGTGGAGGCGGAGCAGAGCAAGCATGGCAGCCAGAAGCGTTTCCCCAGCAACTCGGGCCGCGACGGGAAGATCTTCCTGTGGGGTCAGGCCCTGTACAACATCGCCAAGCTGCTCGGTAAGTGTGTGTGTGTGTGTGTGTGTGTGTGTGTGCGTGTGTGTGCGCGCCCTGGCGTCCTGAACCCTCTCCTCACGGTGTCCTCATGCGCTTCCCTCCAGTGGACGAACTGATCAGCCCGAAGGACATCGATCCGATCCACCGCTACGTTCCTCGACAGGACCAGCGGAACGTCAGCATGCGCTACTCCAACCAGGTCAGTCCTTCGTCTGCTCCCTCAGCGCCCAGCGCTCCTGAAGCCTCTCCTCGCCTCTGCAGTCCAGGGAACTGCAGGAGGCTGAGTTTTTACTGTGGCGAGGCTCATGGGGAGCATGAAGAGACAGAACACAGGAAGGTCAATGTATTCTGTCATGATGAAACAAACTGCTGCTCTGGATGATTGATTAACGATCCGTTCCGTAATGTGGAAGTAAATGCGACACGTCGTGACTCCAGGTTGGATCACACACAGTCTGTACTCAAACGGACTGAGGCACGGTTTCAGTATATCTTCATTGTGTTGATATCTGAGCCCCTTCATTAAATCACAAGTGTCCCGCCTTCAGCACGTCAGGATCCAGTGTTTACAGGATGGGAAACCCTCCTGTCTTTAAAAGGTTAAATATCATGCTCTGGAAGTACAAACGATCATCCTTCTTCACACATAATGCTTTAACTCTCAGTAAAACACACCTTTTCATTTGTGATCTATACATTCTGAATTAAATGTACTCAGTTTTTCCTGAAATAGCAGTTTTACTCCCTTAAATACTGCAGTGAGATGTCATTATCTTTCTGTCCTGTAAAGAATGAAACCCTCCTGAGGCATATCGGTTTAACATGTGAGGATAACAGTCATATCTGGTTTCTTCTTATTTCTGCCAAACTGAAACTTCTGTCTTCAAAACCACCGAACACATGAAACTTAAAATAATTTCAGTAGTTCTTCCATTTACATTTTTCAGAGATTGTTTTCAGCTTTCAGGTGGGGCTGCCAAACATAAGGCCTGTGGTCCAAAACCGGCCCGCAAGGGGCTCTAATCCGGCCCGACCATCAAGAAAATGGTGAAAACGTTAGAATTTTAAGGTTATTTTGGCTCTACTCCTCCACTCCGGACCACCAGCTGAAATTTATTTACCACTCCTGCTTTATTTTCTCATGTGTTTCACTCTTTAAAACTCACTGCAAGACATATTAATGCAAAAGTACGGACTAAAACAAATTGCGAACATGAATAAACTTCAATTGACTTTTTCAAAAAACTCAGGTTGAAATGTAAATCTTCAGAAATGTTTCAGATAGACTCTTTTAACAGGGAGTTAGGTTGTGTATCGTGAAGTGATGAATGATTCTACACGGTTCATTACATTTTGATTCATATGAACAGCTTATAACTGTTCACTTTGACTGACGGAATTAAAAAGTCTCTCAGACTGTTGACATGTCTTTCAAAGAAGAGTTGCAGAGTCAACGTGTTTGAATGGGTTTAAGATTCAAATCGTTCTGACCTGCTAAAGGAAACCAGCTTCACTCCGCGCCGCCGCCTGTCGGCATGCCGTCCGCCGTGTGCTTCATGCTCACTCATCCAGGTGGTGCTCAGCCTGTCTGTGGAGTTTGCATGTTCCTCCTGGACTCTGGTCCATGAGCCGTGCTGCTGTGTGATTGGATGAGCTCCTCGTGGATGGATGGATGGATGGATTTATGGACGGATGGACAGTTCAGTCTTCTTCCCACACGTTCATACAGGCTGGCAGAAGTGCAGGTTGTCAGAGGTCAGAGTTCACCCCCTGCAGATGGAGTGAGTCAGCAGCTCATCTGCAGGGTTTCCTTCACATCCTCAGATCATGGAAACAGAAGACATGACTCCTCTCCTCAGCTGGTCCACGTCCACCACGTCTCTCCTGCTCAGGGTTTTGACCTTTACAAGCTGTAGGAAGACATTTCTGGTCTCTCTGTAATTGTAGAAACACAAAATGTTTGTATTTCCACTCGAATTTCCTCCTTAATGGCTTCTGTGTTTGGAGTTGTGGGGGAGTTTTCTGGTTCCTCCTCATGGTTTGGTTCCATTCGGCAGGGAGACCAGGTTCGGGTTCCACTGGATCGTTTTGTTCTTCTGAAGACGATGGATGTTAATCCTCTGAACAGCATCCATGAGCGGCGCTCTTGGAGCCCTGGAGCGTTCAGGACGACGGTTACAGTGGACTCAGCCTCTCGTGCGTCTCTCGTCCTCAGGATGTGCTGCTGGTGGAGGCTCCAGCCTCCCTGCAGGTGGAGCCGGCCTCCGTCAGCCTTCGCATTGAGACGACAGGCAGCAGCACCGAGTCGCACAGTCAGCCCCCGACGGTGAAATCCCTCTGAATCCGCCTCTGTTTAGCTCCCTCTGTTGTTTTCTTGTTCTTTTAATCATATCAGTGAGCTAAACGATCTCCTCGCTCCTGCCACCAGCTGATGTTCCCCTGGAGCGTCAGCAGCACTGATCTCCGTCGCCTGGCTGCTGAAGGGCAGGAACAGAGGAAATGTTTATAAAAATCCATGCTATCTGCGCATTCCGGCGCTGAGCGTTGATCTGAGCCGGGATCAAACGGGAAGGATCTGAGTCTTTGTCTTTCTGGATAACATTTCATCTGGCCGATTCTCCTCAGAGCCTCGCTCGCCTCAGGTGAGTCGGCATATTTTCTCCAGATTATCTGAAATGTAATCAGAGAGGCGCCGTGTGGGAAGTGGATTAGCGGGCGGCGTGACGGTGGACCGTGAGCCCGGGGCGTGCCGTTTGATCGCCTCCGCCTGGCGTGCTGACGCTCACTTCCTCCTAGACCCGCTCCAGTCACCTCAGCTAGTGGACCCGGCTGCCGTCCCGGTCCTGAGGACCCCTGACCCTGGAGTCTGACTGGGTCTGGGCTGGGCTGGGCTCCAGTGAACTGGCAGGAGAGGAAACGCTAATGATCCATGTGCATCCATTGAGACGTCAGATCAGGAGTTAGGAGACGGAGTCGGAGCGTATCGTGTTTCCACATGAAGCTGTGTGAATGGAACTCCATTCCAATCAATGCTTTTCCTGCGTGAAGCGATCAGTGAGTGTTTGGGCTGTGAATGATGTTGTGAGTGAGACGCTGTTGAATCTTCCCTGTCAGTAGTAGATAGGAGCCTCTTTCTTCCTCCCAGGCTCCTGTAACACAGTGAAAAGCTGTTTCCGCCGTTCCTCCTCTCACCCGGCCCTCCTTCATGAGTACCTGAGGCTCTGCAGACCTGCTCTCACCTGTTTTCCCTTCTAGCCCAGGTCTCCGTGTCGTGACTGTACCTGTATGCTCGCTCTCATCCGGGGCAAATTAGACCTGGTTGTTACCTCCGTCCAGAAGGTTATGGAATCACGTCGGTTTGTTGGTTGGTCTGTTAGCAACATTACGGAAAAAGTAATGGACGGATTGCAATGAAACTTAGTGGAAAGGGGGGTCTTGGGCTAACTTAGAATCCATTAAATTTTGGTGATGATCCGGATCACTGTCTGGATCCAGGAGTTTTTTTAAAGGATTCTTTATCATTGAGAGATAGGGCAGTGTTTGACATAGTTGGGCAGGACCGCTGACAGGGGGGGTGCAGCATGCGCATGCCGCGCCACACGCCGCAGCGCACGCCGTAGCGCACGCCGTAGCGCATGCCGCAGCTCTCCACTTCGATCACACCCCCGATCACAATGTTGTTTTATTATATATGGTGTTCTTATGGTTGTTGGTGACTGATTTGAGCTGAGGCGGAGGTCTGCGCTCTCCGAGTGCCAAATTCTAGTTTATTCATGCAGTCGAGCCGGGCTGAACCGAGACGGCCGAGCATTCTGGAGGTCAGACCGCCGGTCTGAGTGGAGCCTGTCCTCCAGCCTCCACTGCTTCGCCCACCTCCATCCCCTCTTCTCTCTCTCTCTAATCTGTCTTCCTCCTTGCCATTGTGTTGAACTCCTCCGTCCCTCCGGCTCTCCCCTCCTCCGTCCCTCCTCGGCGTTTTGCTTTGTGACGGTGTGAGTGAGGATGAGGAGGAAGATCCTGCTTTGTGGTTTGTTTTGTGTTTTAGGGAAGAAACAGTCTGCTTCGGTTGGATGTGCTGTACGTGTGTACGTGCGTGCGTGCGTACGTGCACAGCAGCTGTCTGCTTCCCTCTGCTTCACTCTGTCCAGTGAGGAGGTCCGCAGGCACAAAGCGCACGGAGGCGAGCGCAGCCTTCACATGCTGTTAAGGCCTGATCTGCACACTCGGCTCTTCCTCTGTGCAGAAAATACTTTGTTTTACAAAAACATACATCCACCTTTGCATATGACTCCGTCTCTCCGCACCGTGTCCGTGTGTGTGTGTGTGTGTGTGTGTGTGTGTGTGTGTTCCTCCGGGCCTCCCTCTCATGCTCTTTATTATGCATGGCTCTATTCGGCGGTGGATGTTGCGGCGGGCGCCGCTCCGGCTCGTTCCACGGGGCAGAATGAGATTCTGGGAGGATTCCACCCTGTTGTTCTGTTTGCTCTGCGCTCCAGCTCACATGAAGCCACCTCCAGCCTGTTGGGCATCCGCTCTGACATTCTCCAAAAGGCTTGAATAAAATATGTCGTGCAGGAGCTCATGTGCTCATCAGTCCTGAGCCAATACCCTTTAAATAGTTAATGAGTCATTTCCACCCAAAAGTGTGAAATGTTCCATCAGACGGATGAATTGAGCAGCTGTTCTGGACCGGACGTTAGAGACGAGCTGAAACTCGGACTCTGTATTGTGTTCATGTGGTGAATTTACCTTCACAAAGATTTCCATCCAGCTTAGAAATGGCTGCTCCAGTGCACAGAAAACAAAACGTATTTCACATAGAAGTTTTGACAGGAAGCTTGAATGTCTTGAATGTGGAAATGAGGGTGACATTATCACTGGGTGAAATATAACATCTTACAGCAAACTGCATATCTCTGCTGTATACGTATATTCATTTGATTTCTGTGCTCAGCTCATTACTATTGATCAGTGCATCAGATCTCTCTTTCCAGTTTCCAGTATCTACTGATCTCTTTTCAGTAGAACCAAAACTTCACTGTCCTTATTTCTTTTTTGAGTGATTTCACTTAAAAACAGCATCAAATCTTTTAAACCAGCAACTTTCAACTGAAACTTTTCAGTAATTTTCCATAAATGTTCACTCACGCCTGACTTTTGTTCAGTTTGTTTCTGAAACCCAATCTGAGGACGAGAACATGAACCAAAACCATACAGTGTGGCTCTGACTGAAATGGATCGCCCTTTGACCCCTGGAGTAGTCCTGTGTGGTCACATGGCCCAGAGCGTGGCGTGCCTGCAGGCGCTGAGCTGCAGCACTTTCCCTCGCCGCTTCCCATTAATAATGTGTGCCACCAGCATCAGTCTAACCTCTAAATATAGAAGTGATTATTTTGCACATATTTGCGCGTCTCTCTCGGGCGTGGAGCATAAAATGTGGAAGGAACATGCGTCTCAGTGGGGGAACTGAGGTTCCACCGCAGAAGGGAAGCTGTTCCAGGCTGAAACGAGGCGCTTTTGCAAGTTTAAAGTCGGTTGATGTATGTGAAGCTTTCACTAATGCAGTAAATCTTGAATGAAGCTATGAAATAAAGTCGTCGTCTGCGGCGTGATCCCAGGTCCTGAGCTGCAGCTGCGTGACGGCGTCACGGCGAGGGCGCGTCGCATCAAACGCACCCCGGGGAGCGTGGCGGGACAAACAGGCGGTAAGACGCAGCGGCGTGTCCTGGACCAGCCGCTCCTGTGGAGCTGTGGTTTTCCAGTGCGCTCCGGTCTCCAGATCGCCCGTCCAGACTCCACATTCAGCTCCGGCCTCAACAAACAGGCCTTCCGAAAAACATGTGCTCACAATCAAAGTGAGCATCACATTAATAAACGTGACGGTGTCAAGAGTGAGCATGTTCTGAGTTCAGAGCCTGTGAGTGAAGCAGAGCTGTATTAACATAACTCTGTTCTGTCACCATTATCAAGAAAGCAAAACTGTGTAAATTCATATTTGATATGCAACAATCCCTCAGATTTGAGATTCCACGTTTGGTTCAAATCACTCCTCAAGGAACTGGAACCGCTTTTTTAAAGAATGAGTCCAGGTACAAACTGTGAGCCTCCTGCTGTTACTGAGTACCGATATGAGCCTTTATTAAAGACCATCAGGTCTAATTCATACTCCATATTTAACAGCAGGGTGCCTTTCTGTCTGGCACATGTTGAAGAGAAGGTCGTTAGACGTCAGTAGTAAAAGCTTTCAGGTGCTGGACTCCCAGCTGGTGCCTCACACTCAGACATCTTTCAGAGAAAGCAGTCATCAGTCACAGGTCAGACTGGAGACCGGAGTCCCCGACGGACTGGTGGCCGAACGGCACAGACGACCTGCAGGGGGCGACTGAAGTGACTCACAGTCACTGAAAGTACAACCTGCCCCATTTTCATATAAGACCACATGATTGGAATCTGAGCAAAGCTTTTCGTGTAAGGAAGAACCTTTGCAGGTTTCCTCATGCTTTTCATAACCCATGTATAGAGAATTGAGCAGACGGCGTTATCCAGTGTGACAGTAGAACCCAGTAACGTACTTAATCTTTTAAAGAAAGCCAGTGAGGAATAGATCCAAACCGGTCTGATTCTTGTCAGGATAATATTTTGCTCCTATTTTTCTCGTGTGAAAGGCACATCGGGGTGATTCACGCTGACTTTTACTGGTAAAATGTCTGAGAATCGCCCTGTTTGGTGTGATGTTTCAGTCACTGCTCTTTGAAGGGTTAATGCTGTCGAGTGTGTTCAGGTTTTAGAAGCTCTGCGGTCTTCCAGACGCCTCGCTCAGTGAACACTGCATGATTCAGCAGGACAGCGTTACGTGTCCATCACAGGAGAAGGGAGTGTGAGTCTGGAGAGCAGGCAGCAGATGCCTCGTCTCAGCCTTTAGCCTGAGCTTCATCAGGATGCGGTGGAGTTCTCTTCCTCAGACAGTGGAGAGTGACCCGCCCCCTCCTGCTGTGCGCTGTTTCCACTGGCCGGCTGCATGAATCCTCTGCGTCTGGAAGTGAGCAGCCTGTCGTCGCCGCTCTGCGTGCGATGGAAGTGTGTTTGTGTGGAAACCACCTGAGAGGCCGCAGGGGGGTCGTCACACACCTGTTCAGGTAAACGGAGTGTTTCACTCCAGATGCAAACCGGTATACACTCACAGGGTGGAAGCTTTAGAAGGAAATGGAATTCCTCAGAAATCAGCTCTGAGATGAGTGGCAGCAAGAAGAATGGACAAAAAACAAACCCCTCACGGTCAGCCGAAGCCGAAACAGCAGGTATAATCCTTGTTCCTTTATGGAAGTAAATAAAATCGAAGGACATAAACTAACCCTCACTGGTACAATTGAAAAAGATTCTCCAACCAGAATCGACCACACGGACATCGAAAGCATCTGATCCACAAATGCTCAAGATTTACACATCAACTCTTTGAAAACAATGTTGCAGAGTACAGCAGACTCTGAACACTGTCAGGCAGAACCCCGTGTATAGGCAGGGCCTGGCTCGCCTCGGGCTTCAGTGATGCTGGAGGCATTGAGATTTATATAGATTGAAGAAATGTGGCACAGTAATTTTTGATCAAAATTATTTAAAGGGAGTGAAAATGACTGAAGGATCAAGTTGGAGAAATGTTGGCATCTTCAGCTGAGCAGAAAGCGAGGTGTGGCCCCGCCATATTCTGATTGACATACATTGGTATTGATGGTCCCGATTTACGGTGCTGAATTCAAATCTTGTTGTCACTTTGCTGCAAAAGTGGTTATTCAGGATGGAATCCAAGATGGCCACCAAATGTAATTTTCCTTGTATTTTGGTCCATAAGTGTCTCAGTAGTCCAGATGTAAGTGTTGCGGGTCACAGAATGCACCGGGGCAGTTTCCAAGTCTCTTACTGGGGTTAAATCCAATATAGCAGGAGCCATTCTGCTCCTTGAGGTTCAGATAACACGGAATGCTCTGCTGTGACCCCAGAAGACATATCTGTCAGGACTGCATGTCTGATCATGGGCTCAAGATATCTCATCAAATCATTTGTGAACATTTTGATACCATTTTCATTCAAGATGCCGTCCAAACGAACATATTGTCATGGAACATTTTCTACAGGTCATAAGAGTGGCAGGTGCATTTACTTGGAGATGGAGTCGTCTGAAGAACATGGCCACTGCTTACTGAGGAGAAGAGGCACAGCACACGCACGCACGCACGCACGCACGCGCACACACACACACACACACACACACACACACACACACACACACACACACACACACACCTGTCCCCCAAATCACCCCGAATACCAACCAACAAACACATCAAGCACTTCAGCCCAACTGAATCACACAGACCTGTTAACACACACACACATACACACACACACACACACACACGCGCACACACACACACAAAGAGTGTGCCAAACCCCGCTGTTTGCCAAATGGACTGATGGCGAGCAGGAAATGTTGAACCCAGTGGTCTGTGACAGTAAAAGCCCTGGAGAGATGGCCCCTGGCTTAACCTGCAGGGAAACGGACTTCACACACACACACACACACACACACACTCACTCACAGATCCTGGGCTTGCTGCCGGCGCTGTCCCTCGGGGTGGCAGGCTGCTGCCGGTGCCAGGGGCCCTGGAGAGGTGTCTGATTGGTTTTGCCTCCTTGTTTCTTTGTCAGGCCGTCGGTTGTGGTCCAGCTCTGGTTCTGCTGTGTTCTCCTGAAACTCAGTCAAACAACCAGGGAAGACTGGAGAAAACACACACACACACACACACACACACACACACACACACACACACACACACCTGACATGCTGGATTCATCCTGAATGTCCCAGCCTCATCCTGCTGTCTTCCAGCTCAAGCCGAGCTTTCTCTGGTCTGCTGAGGCAGCATTCAGAGCTTCAGCAGAGCTTTAGCAGAGCTTCAGCAGAGCTTCAGCAGAGCTTTAGCAGAGCTTCAGCAGAGCTTCAGCAGAGCTTCAGCTGAGCTTCATCTGTCTGTGGGGGTCTGTGTGCTTCGAGGTCTCATCTTGGCTTCCATGAGCTTCCTTTCTATCATTGCTGCTGACAGCGTTCAGCGTTCTTTGGACCGTCGGGGTTTTTAAATCGCTGCGTTTCCAGGAGGCAGTTCAGCTTTCAGCCCAGAGGTTGTTCCAGCAAACACATGATGACATCTTTTCAAGAGATGAAACATGAGCAGCTTTGTTTTTAACGCCTGCTGCTCTGGTGTGTGTGAGGGTTTTCCACTGGTTGGTTTGGTGCAGAGCAAAGACTGTTTACTGCTGAGTTGAGTTCAGAGGTCTGATGGGAACATGGAGCCTTCAGATGTGACTCAGTGTGGAGGAAGCTGTGGAACACCTGGAGAAACGAGAGAACTGATCGCTTTAATGCTGCCAGCCTGCTTCAGGAGAAGTCTGTGCACTTCAAAAGAAGTGGTCCTCATCCAGGATGGTGGCAGTGCTGACCAGTCACCTCCACAGCAGCAGTCAGTGAAGCGTCTACTTTTTAGATTTTAGGTTTTTACAGTATAACTTTCCCCTCGTGGGTATCTTTGGGTAATCAGTCACGTTCTGTGATTTCACTCTTTCATGTGGTCCATTCTCAGTGGTTGTAGTTAAACAGAGGACATCTTTTACTGAAAAGTGTATTTCACTCATGGGAGGATGTAAAGAAGACTGAAGGAGACTGACGATGTGTCCGGGAAGCATTATGGGGAGAGGAAGTGTCCCGTTTGATCCGAGGACGCTGATCGCAGCTCGCTTCTGCCGTTTGATACATGCAGGACTTATCAAGCAGGAAACAACAGCGGGAGGGGGTTATCAGCGGGAGTTTGGAAACAGGAGCAGTCTCTGATTAAAGGTAGTAATTTATGGTCCAGAAAGCCCCTCGGGTGACGGCGCTCTCTCGGATGTGGGCGGGTGGAGGGGGGGTCCAGGAGGGTTTCCTGGCTCCTGCCCAGCAACAACCACAGCACCTCGGAGAGCGCTGAGAGAGACGATGTTCATCCTCTTTATGCTGTGTTTTCTGACGCGAAATTCAGAGCATTGACTGTACTTATGGAGGGAGGATGTGCTCTCTGAGAAGACGTAACGTCAGCGCTTACTGCGCTCACAGGGGCTTCGTACGCCCAGGAGGGCGTACTTCCTGGATGCAGACAGGCCGCAGATTGCAGCTCCTGCAGCGGCCTCGGCGCTTTAGCCTCGCCGCTGACAAGTGGCCGACACGTCCCCGGAGTAATAACAGCTGCGCGCGCTTTGAGCTTCTTCACAATTGCAGATCCGTGTGATTTCACCTTGGCTGGCTCGTCCGCCCGCGGGGAATCGTTTGGACCCGTTTATAACTGCTCATCTGGCAACGAGCGCAGCAGTGGAGGCTGTTTACTTGTCAAGCATTTTATCGCCGTGTGTGTGTGTGTGTGTGTGTGTGTGTGTGTGTGTGTGTGTGTGTGTGTGTGTGTGTGTGTGTGTGTGTGTGTGTGTGTGTGTGTGTGTGTGTGTGTGTGTGTGTGTGTGTTCATTTGTGCGAACACATTAGAAAGCATAATGTCCATCTGTTCCCAAAGTTAGCAATTGTGTGTGTGTGTGTGTGTGTATATGTGTGGGCTGGCACGATGACAGGGAACATATTTCTGTTCCAGGTCGTGTTCAGGCTGCGTCTTCAGCTCATTAGGATTCATTCACAGTAAGTCAGGCTGACAGATTAAAGGGACGACCTGTGTCTCTGGGAGCAGACTGACAGGAAGCGCCGCTGCTTCTCAGAGAGACTGACGGACTGCTTCACCTGCGGATAAACACGCTTTAAACACATTTCCAGTGATAACATAAATTAACACAAGGACTAATCCAGATGTGTTTGTACAGCCCAGTTTGAGACGTGCTGACAAGCTGCTGGACCACCAGTCATCCACTTTCTGCACCACGAGACTCAGAGTGAGACAATTACGGGTGTTCAGTCACACGGGATATTTACAGGAATCTTTACAGGATATTTACAGGACATTTGTAGAACCTTTACAGGACATTTACAGGAATCTTTACAGGACATTTCAGGATATTTACAAGACATTTACAGGACTTCCAGACTCACCAGTCAGAGAAAACAATGCAAACTCCACTCAGAAAAATTTCCCTCATGTAGAGCATTAAAGAAGTTTCCTGCCTAATCACAGATCTCACTCTGGTATTAATTAATTCTGCGACAGGTAATATCATCAGGCTCCACTCAGCAGCAATTTGATTTCAATAAACTTTTCAGTGAGTCATAATAAAGTTAACTAATGATCGGAAAAGGTACAATTGACCTGAATGTGATCCTGACCTCCATCCTAATGTGATTAATTGTCTTCTGAAAGAAAGATTTCCCCGGCTGAGAGCGTGTTGTTCAGGAAAACATGTTTTATTCAGTGTGAATCTTTTTCTTCCTGGATCAGATTAAATGGTCTCAGCGACGTGATCAAAACGGACGTGGAGCTGCTGCCTTTTCATTGACAGCGGTGTGTCACGTTAAATAAATCCCCCCCCCCCCCCCCCCCCAGGAGATCAGGGTCCCTGAATGTGGACTGCCCCCCCCTCCTCGCTGTGCACACCCCGCCCCCCCTGCTGCGGTTCAGTGCCAGACGTCATGTCGGCGTCATGCTGGCTGCAGTGCTTCGGCTCCGTAGCCAATCTGCTGTCACGCTTTTTCAGGCGTTATTTTGAACTCTGGTAGGTCTTTACCTCCAGTCTGCACATTTAGCAGCTGTTACACTTTTTGGTTTTGCTCAGACACTATTTTTTATACACATTTGATTGACTGTTGTGTTTAAATGGACTGAATTATGGGTTTCATGCCAGGTGTGTTGGGATTATGTGGAGTGCTGATGTACTTTTTACTAAATTAACTCGACATTCTGTAACTGCTTCTTTGCTGCAAGTTACAAAATGTAAAATACTCCAGTCAGCCAGAAGAGTTTGCTGTGAGCCATGCAGTGGTGGAGCTGGAGCTCGGACAGCATGCTGAGGTATCTAACGCCACTGCAGCAGGTCCTTCAACCCTTCACGTGAGGTGGATTGTCTTGTTTCCACCTGGTTGGCGTTTCCCTGCTTTCCCGTCCTTGAAGCAGTCCAGAACTGTACCAACCGAAGCGGTTTGGGACCATTGCTGGCCTGACTCGGGCGTCTCCTCGTCACTTCTTGGTCCTCATCAGACTCTCTGAAATGACTACCTTTTCCCAGTTTTCCTGCTTCCAGCAGATCAACACTCAGGGCTTAGTGCTCCCTTCCGTCCTCTGTGCTGCTGATTCTCGGTCCGGGTCACGGCGAGCTGTGAAGGCCGGAGAAAGGACCAGTCGCCGGTTCGTCTCTGAGCTAACACAGAGAGACCGACGGTCGAGCACACCTACCGGACTGGAGTCACCACTGATCACCTAAAGTGCTGAGATCATAAAAAACGCCCCATATAAGTGATATCAGTCAGTGGCAGACGCGCTGCGCTGCGCCGTTTATCTTCCCGCCTTTATCCCCACATGGGTCACCTTTGCTGCTCGCCATCAACCTTCACAGCTCGGGCTTGCTGAGAGAAAGTGGCGTCCAGAAACCTTTTCACTCGAAGCCGAATGGAAAACGGCAGCGGTATAAATCTATGAGACATGGTGTCACCATCCGACGTTCCATTTTCATATGTATATTTATTTTGCGGCGCCTCGCTCGTGGCATTATGCTCGCCTGCACGCACGCCGGCAGCAGTAATCAGGCCACTTATCTTCCCCAGCCTCTCCGCTCTGCAGGCGTGGAATCAAACAGGGCCGCTCTGACGAGCCCGGCTCCTGGAGCTCGCACCGCCGCTCGCCTTTCATAGCGATTGATTTTATTCTCCCTTTCGCTCATAAAGATTCCTCCGGCAGGCGATAATATTTCGGCGCTGACTCCGAGGAACAATGTCTCGCCTTCTCAGCGAGGGCTCCTTTGCAATTACAGCTGTCGGCAGCATGCAATCCAATTCCTGCGCCGCGATCCCTCCTCCGCCCCGCCTCGCCCCTCCCTCTCTCTCTTCCGTCAGTCTTCCTGGCTGCCGGGTTTTATTACCGGCAGAGCTATCACACTGGGCGCATTACCCCCCCCCCCCCCCCCCCCCCCACATCCCCCTCATGTGTTCACCTTCAGTCTGAGACGATCGCGGCCTCGTCGCCGCCACCAGCCGATGACCTTTTTGAAAATATCCGGCTTGAAAACAGGAGACATTTTCCCTCTGGCACAGCCAGATTGAGACTGACTTAACATTTCTTTCATGATTCCTCTTCCCCCTCCCACCCAACGCATTTCTGCTAAAACCTCTGACACTTTGAAATACCCACATCAAAATATGAATCTGTGAGCTGCGCGGAGACTTTCTGGGGACGATACAGAGCCCGGAGTCACTCGTCTGTGCAGGGGCATGAAAAGAAGGGATTATGCTTCATTCAAATGCTTTTCTTTTTTGGGGGCTGATGGATGAATTCCCCTGCTTGCTCTTTAACTTTCTGAAAGTCTTTGAATGTTTCGCTCCTTTGTGAAGTGGCGGCGGCTCGAGGCTGCCTCCCTGCTGCTGACCTGGGATCAGCTCCACCGGGCATCCGACGTTCACGCCACCTTTCACAGGAACACGCTTCAGTTTTTTTTTTTGTTTGTTTCAGAAGGGTTTTGTGCTTACATGACGTTTTGAAAACGATGTCTGTTTCCATGGAAACGGCAGAAAAGAAGACAGCATTCACTCAGGACAGATGTGGGATGATGGATGGAAGAAAAAAAACAGTAAAGAAGCATAAAGGTTGGTGAAGGTTTTCTAGAAATAAGGATAATCAAGGAAATATAAAGGAGACAGAATAGAAGAAAGGAGGGAAAGAGGAGGAAAAAGACAGAAAAAATAAGGCAGGGGAATGTGAATATACTGTAATATAAAATAATGAGGAGTCAAAGTGTGCAGGACATTAGAATGGAAGAGATGAAGGGAAGTTCAGAGAGGGGCATAACAAAAAAGACTGATGTGAAATCAAGGAGGTAAACAAACTAAAGGCTAACAGAGAAGAAGGAAACCTGAAGAATCTGAGGAAAGAAATAGAAAAGGGACAATCCAGAATGCAAATACAGAAAAGTCAAAGATACAATAAAACGAAGGGCAGGATGAAGACGACGAGCGCTGGGTGGTTGAGTGCAGTAATAACGCTTCGCACAAAGCAGGATGACAAAGGGAGAAAAGGAAGGATGAATTATGTGGTTTACCTCACGACGCAGAAGGAACAGCCTGAACACAGCAGATGAGAAATGAGGCGAGGATTCTGAAGGAGCTTTCAGAAAATAGCAGAATGAAAAACAGAACAAGAAAAGAGGAAAATCAGCCAAACTGGGAAAGAACAGAAGGAGGCTACCGACTGGGAAACATCTCGGTGAGGAGGAACGAGGAGTCCTGGCTGATTTTCAGCCTCTCACAGATCCATGGGAGTTGGGCAGACTCCGCAGTGCTCAGTGTTACTGGGCTCCGGCGCTCATACTGCAGGATCTCTGGCCTCTTCGGGTGTGAGAGCTGTGTGTGTCGTCCTGGTTTTCCTGTAGTGGCTCATCTGAGATCAGTTTCCCCTGCTTTTCGCGGATGACGATGTGGTTTCAGCGCTGTCATGTGAAGCCCTCCATCATTCAGAGTGCGAAGCAGCTCAGACCCGAGTCAGGGCGTTATCACAGAGACGTGCCCTCTCCTGGTCGGCGGCCAAACCTCCTGCAGGTGGAGCAGCTGAAACACCTGGCGATCTGAAGTGATGGAGCAGCACGCCGGCATATTTGTACAGGCGGCCAACAAATGCAAGTGATGGAGCGAACTGTTATGATCCAGAGGAGCTGAACTGTAACCCTCATCGATGCTCATGAAGTTTGGGATTAGGGAGGGATAGAATGAAAGTAGGATGGAAGAGATGGAAGAACAAGTGAAGGAAAGACAAAAGAGGGAGATAACAGAGGACAGGAGCGTAAGAAGATGGTACCGAAGAAAAGAAGGATGGACAACAGGAAAGACAAAAAGTGTGAAAGAAGGATGAGGAGAAGAGAACTCAACTGTGAAAATGAAAAGAGGAGAATAAAAACATAAAAAAGATGAAGCACCAGAGGAAGGCAGAAAGAGAGAAAGATTTCAGACTTCTTTTCATTTTGTGTTACAACTCAGTGCTTTTAATTTTGGGGAAAAAGTCAAATGAAGCGGAGCTGAAATTCATTTCTGTTCAGCAGGGACTCACTGTGGAGTTCTCCTCCAAATGGCTTTTCACTCTGTGAGGTGAAGATGGCTGTTTCTGGAGGATCCGACGCTCTGCTGCAGCCTGCAGTAGCCTTCTGCAACCTGCTGCAACGAGCTGCAGCCTGCAGTAACCTCCTGCAAACAGCTGAAACCTGCTGCAACATTTTGCAAAAAGCTGCAACCTGCTGCAATGTCTGTAAACTTCTGCAATCTGCTGCAACCTATTGCAAACATTTGCAACCGTCTGCAATCTGCTAACACCTGTTGGCGTCTGCTGCAAATTGCTGCAACATACTGCAAACCAGTGCAACCTGCTGCAAGCTGCTACATGATTAGCATGTTTAGCTACTAGCCACATGTTAGCATTGAGCTGATACGAAGACTTGAATTTCTTGTTGATGTGTAAAATATTGGTTTATGTTCTGCAGGCAGTTGTGCTTCGATCCCGTTTTTAAATTCTCTGCTCCGTTTCCTCAAAACATCTGTCAGCTGCTGTTGTTAGCTTAGCCTCTTTCCTTGCTGGTGCTCTGCCGCATCGACATTGGAGCAGAAACAAGGAGCAGGAATTGTCCTCAAACCGTTTAGTAAAGGAAACTGTCAGTTCCTGTGGTCTGTAAACACGCTGGAACACAGCTAGCTGCTGACTCCCAGGCCGCTGTCTGACCGCGATCAGCTCTCAACACACTCCGGGTCCTCACACACTCCCACTCTGGAGTTAAGAGTAATGGAGTAATCCTTTGAGTAGTTACTGTGAGGAATACTTGGTACCTGTCTTCTGATAACGGAGTGCAGTGGTTTTCAGTGTTGGTTCTTCCACTGCTTCAAACACGCTGAATGTCATGAAAATCTCTCTATTTTCATCCCCGTCAGAGACGTGAACCTATTTATTCTAATTTGTTTGGTTTCCAGGACAGATGTGTGTCAGCTCCATTTATTAATGTGTTTCTTACATTAGTCATTGTGTCACAACACGCGGGTAAACAAGCCTGTTTGTTCTTCCTGTCAGGGGAAACACACTCACACACACACTCCTTCCGAGAGTATTTTTACCTGCTCTGCATCTTCGTCCCTGATTTGTTTCCCTTTCTTCTCGTTGTTTTCTTGCTCCTCTGCAGAAACCTCCAGCCCACTCACACTCATCCGTCTCTCTTTGTGGGAACCTTCTTCTCTTTTATTTAAAGCAGCTCGTTATTGGAGAGCCTAATATTTGAGATATTAACGGCCCCGGAGTGTCTGGAGACGCTGGGGACGTTGCTTAGAGCAGATGAAGTGATGATCATAGAGGAAATGCATTCGAGCTGCAGGTGTCTTGTTTATTGCTTCGCTGGCCTGACATAAATTACAAAGACAAAGAGCTGCAGGTAGCAGACGCTGCCTCATCACGGCCTCGCTGCAAATGCATGAAGCACTCTGAATCTGTGCTTCAGGGCTGCAATAACTGTAAGGAGTTAACCCAGTCCCAAATTCATTTTCATCGCCATCATGAAGCAGTTTTGCATATATCTGCATATTCATGTCAAGAGGATTCACTCATTACAATGTTCTCACGTTCTGCAGCTTTTTGCTTCCTGATTTTAAATCTTCTGGGTCTCTGGGTGCAGAAGACGTTCGACCATGCCGTTGTTGCATGTGTCTTTTAAAACTAAACCAGTTGAAGGTGAAACCCAAACTGGCTGTCCCAGACCCGCCTGCGTTGTTCCACTGAGACAGGAGTCATCATGCTGCTTCGCTTCATTTGGAATGAGCAGTTTGTGTCTGTGGACTTCACTTTGTGCCATGAAGCTGACGGTGTTCTGTAAGGTTCCGTCGCTCTGCCTCCCCTCTATAGATTGATTCTGAGGAAGACTCCACTTCATCCAGCCTGGTCTTTTCGAGCCATTCCCATGCTTCATATTGTGCTTCAGTCCCCGGCTGCTGAGGCAGTGCAAACGTTCTCTGCTGTAGAGGAGAGGAATGAGGAGACTGACCTTTGAACTGCGCCGCTGCAGCAGTGGAGCCCCGGGAGACACTCATTCACACATACCAGACCATGTGGGGTCAGTGCATGTGAGGACGCAGCGTTTTTCCCTGAACTGGAGCCCAGGAGCTGCTGAGAGTGGTGGAACTGACCTGAGAAGGACTCCAGTCAGAGAGGACGTTTCCCCTTCAGGTGAAGTGACTCTGGAGTCAGTTTTTTAGGGTGCTGCCAGTGGTTTTGTCAGGGTGAGACCATTCCTTGCTCTCTTGCGCCCCCTGTCCCCCTGCCTCTGCTGTTGCTCCTCTGTGTAAAGGCTTCTGTTGAGACAGGCTGTTGAGCCATCGGGGGTGTTTTCATTGTGAAGGAATGGCGACAAACCCCCGGGAAACAATGTCAGTTAGAGGGACGGAGCCTGGATCAGACTCTTCTGGGTGCTCCGAATGAAACCACGCTGCTCCTTTCATTTCCTGTGTTGTCGTCTCTGTTTTCAAAGCCCTCGGCCAGACTTGAGCCTGTAGTTATCGTCCAGCCATGTTTCTCTCTCCGCCAGCCGGAGCTGCCTTGCTCACGTACGTCGCCGACGTCGTGAAGCGCCTTCGGCTCCCAAGTCATCATGGAAACGCTCCATTGCATTGTTTTGAATTCTCTTTGCCTAATTGGGGAATACATGAATGCCATTGCAGTGGAGAATCTCGCGGCAGTGCTCAGTGGTTTTCACATGACTCCAGTAATGACTGCTGCTGTGTGGGGCCCTGATCTCCTGCTGCTCCGCCGGCCCCCGGGCCTCCCGGGCCCCCGGGCCCCCTGGCCTCCCGGGGCCCCCAGGGCCCCCCGGGGCTCCAGCTCTCTGAGTCTTCCAGCGCTCGGTGTTGATGTGTTGAGTTCTCTGGCCTGGTGAGCAGCAGAACCCAGGAGAACTGTTCACTGTGTCAAACAGAACCCAACTTCGTGCGGTTTGTCAGTCAGCCTTTTTAAAAGTTTCACTGCGTCATCCAGCGTTGGTCGATGTAATTCTGAGCCAGTTCTGAGCCTCCGCCTCCTGCAGAACTTTCTGTACATCAGTGAACCTTCCCGAGCCCTGCTGGTCCCTCCTGTGTCTCCGTTGACCTTTTGGTGCGTTTTTAATCTCTGGTTGTGATGTTCTCATCCCGTGCGCTCCTCCGGGAGTGGGTCTGCAGACCAGACAGGAGTCCTGCTGGATCCAGGCGGTGTCGGTGTGTGACAGGCGGTGGTCTGCAGGAGTCGTTTCATGTGGAGCTGATGCAGTTCTCACCTGTGACCGACTCCAGCTCCCTGCAGCCAGACTGCAGGAGTGGAACTCAGACACTCGCTGAAGTGGAGACAAAAATACTCAAGAAAATATGCAAATGATCCAAATCCCCTTTTGGGAGAAGACAGGGCTGGTGTGTCCGGTGTTTAAAGTCTGCAGTGTGAGGGCCAAGCCGAGTCTAACTGCAGGAGACTGGAGGACACGTCCACCGTGTTCATGACACTTTACTGAACTCATGAAGATCTGACCCTCTGCAAACGTTTGCTGATGGACTCGATAAGCATGGTTGGACAAATTACGTTGGAAAAGTAATTAGTTAAACTTACAAGTTACTTCTTCAAAACAGTAGCTGAGTTACAATATTTTAAAAGTATCTAATTACTAGTTGAAGTAAGTATTGCATTGCTTTGAAAAACTAGACCTTTAAGATGCACGTTAATTTATTGATTCTAAAACTGAATACATGATTAATGAAATAAATGGACTCATGAGTTGATCAAATGTTGCTGTGTGATAATGAGACAAGACTCCACCCACATTTCATTTGTAACTGTAGACAGCATTTCTACATTTGCAAAATAATAATAAAACACAATAGATATATGTTAATAGATATCTGTACTTCAGTTCAAAAGCTGCCTTTAAATGATCAGGCTCCATGGTTGTATCTCTATCTGCTGTAATGATCAGGCTCTATGGTTGTATCTCTATCTGCTGTAATGATCAGGCTCCATGGTTGTATCTCTATCTCTAATGATCAGGCTCTATGGCTGTATCTCTATCTGCTGTAATGATCAGGCTCTATGGTTGTATCTCTATCACGTTGCTCCAGTCCGGTTCCTTCTTTCTGGACCAGACTTCCTGCTCTGCCCTCAGCTGGACTCCGGAGGAGGAAAAACCAGCTGGAAGGTGAAGTATAGTAACAGAACCACGCCTCATGGTAATGTTATCAACTGTAACGGTGGAAAAAGTAATTAGATTACCTCTCACTGAAAATAGTAATGACGTTTATTTTAATGCTCCCATCACTGTCTATGACTGGGTTCATATTGAGACCAGTGTTAAAGGTGGATGAAGCTCCATGTGAAGGTGGAGGATTAAAACGTTCTGCCAGTCGTGGAAAAGAAGCTTCGCCTCGTGGAGTCAGTGAGAAATGATGACAGTCTGGTTAAAGTTCCCTGAAGACACTGAAACATGGACTTTATGGAGGTTTTACTCCGTTCTCTGCTCTGTGTTGGAAAGTTTAAAGTAACGGAGTTGAAATAGGTCCTTTCAGCTGCGCCTCAGTTCTTCTGGCAGCATTTTCTCTTTCCATTAATTAGTGAGGAGTTAATCCCACAGAGTGCTGCTCAGGTCTGCAGGCCGATCCATCACGCCCCACTCCAGGATCATTTCTCAGCCACCTTTTCAGTTCTCTGTAGAAAAACCACATCTTTTCCTCTTCCTCCCCTCGCGCGCTCCTTATTTCTTGGATAAGTCTGGAAACGTTGTTTCAAGAAACATGGGAGGAGTTTGTGTGAAAGAGCGGGCGTCTGCCTCCATCCTGCCTACATTTCCATAACTGCTCCTTTGCCAAATGAGCCCTGTGTCTGCTGTGACGGAGTAGCGCCGCGGCGTTTTAGAAGCCGCCGCTCGCCCGTGCATCAGGACGGGTTTCTGATCAGCCATGTTTTTTCTTTCCTGCTCCGCCGCCGCCTCTCTGCTCCCTCCACCGTCTGACTGACGACAACAAGGGTGCTGGATAAAACCGGCTCTTGTTTGCGTGTGTGTGTGTGTGTGTGTGTGTGTGTGTTTGCGTGTGTGTGTGTGTGTGTGTGTGTGTGTTTGCACGCGTGTGTGTGTGTGTGTGTGTGTGTGTGTGTGTGTGTGTGTGTGTGTGTGTGTGTGTGTGTGTGTGTGTGTGTGTGTGTGTGTGTGTGTGTGTCTGGCTCTGAACCGGAGCATCTGTGCTGCCGTGTGTGTACGTATAGTTTTATTTGTTTATTGTCGTCCCCACAGTGAGATGAAAGGCCGGTGTGAGTCACACACCGCCGCCGCCTGCGTCCCAAACAAGACCCCATACCCAGGATTTTCTCCACTTTTATACACACACAAACACACACACACACACACACACACACACACACACACACACACACACACACACACACACACACACAAATGACACACAGTAATGTCTGTTCAGCAAAGAAAGCGTGTGGGAGATGCTGAAGGACGCGCCCATACATCTCGGTACATGTGCATGAATGTGACAGAATAATGGAATAATGGACTGTTACATGGCAGAGAGATCCAGAGGGAAGAAAGGAACGTTAACACACATTCCCATCATGAATAATAGTATGAAAATAAATGTAAATGTGACTTTTAGCGAGCCGTGAGGTGAACGTACGCCGCTGTACTGACTTGTAATCACATGCAGGAACCATATATTTCACATTTATAGGCAGGAAAAACACACTGCTCAAATGATGTTGGTCTCCTGAACATGATTGTACTTTTATTTTCTTCCGCCTCCCTCTACAGCTTTTGTAGGAGAACGTTTGTAATATTCAGATTGCCGTTCAGGATGTGGCGTTTGCAGAGGAAACACTTTCTTCCCCGTTCTCTCCTCTGATTACTTGAAGTGCAGACGATGAGAGGATGCTTTGTTTCAGCTCTCCTTTTCATGATGTGCTGTTTTGCAGTGGTCACTTTCCTTCTTTCAGCCCTCCACTGCTCTGTAGTTTACTCCTCTGATCTACTCACTTCTTCTCCAGCCGTTTGTTTCAAAGACATAAAGCATGATTCACCTCCCTCATCTGGACCTCCAGTCTTCGTTTCCATGATGTTTTCAAATGAAAATGAGAAACTTTAGTTGAATTTTGACTGTTTATACGACAGGATTTCTCAGAGTCACTCAAAACACGAGCTGTTGAAAACAACTCTCGAGGTGGAACTTTTTAAAACGTTCTGACTCCATGTCTTTGGAACATTGAACACTGAAAATTAAACTCCTACAAACAGAAAAGTAAAGCTCAGAAACAACAGGAATCATTTGAAACAACAATAAATTAACAGCCAGTGGAGGCATTTTAGGACTGGTGGTCGTGTTTTCTGGACTCTGCGATGGAAGCTGGTGAGGTGTGCTGAAAAGTCTGGCCTCTGCTGTGGAGCTGCTCAGGTGGTTCATCCATCCCTTTCTCTCCTCCAGGCAGAGGGTGGAGGTTGATGGTGGGGCCAGGTGGAGGTTGATGGTGGGGCCAGGTGGAGGTTGATGGTGGGGCCAGGTGGAGGTTGATGGTGGGGCCAGGTGGAGGTGATGGTGGGGCCAGGTGGAGGTTGATGGTGGGTCCAGGTGGAGGCCGGGTGGAGGTTGATGGTGGGGCCGGGTGGAGGTTGATGGTGGGGCCGGGTGGAGGTTGATGGTGGGGCTGGGTGGAGGTTGATGGTGGGGCCAGGTGGAGGTTGATGGTGGGGCCGGGTGGAGGTTGATGGTGGGGCCGGGTGGAGGTTGATGGTGGGGCCGGGTGGAGGTTGATGGTGGGACCAGGTGGAGGTTGATGGTGGGGCCAGGTGGAGGTTGATGGTGGGGCCAGGTGGAGGTTGATGGTGGGTCCAGGTGGAGGTTGATGGTGGGGCCGGGTGGAGGTTGATGGTGGGGCCGGGTGGAGGTTGATGGTGGGTCCAGGTGGAGGTTGATGGTGGGTCCAGGTGGAGGTTGATGGTGGGTCTGGGTGGAGGATGATGGTGGGGCCGGGTGGAGGTTGATGGTGGGGCTGGGTGGAGGTTGATGGTGGGGCCGGGTGGAGGTTGATGGTGGGGCCGGGTGGAGGTTGATGGTGGGGCCGGGTGGAGGATGATGGTGGGGCCGGGTGGAGGTTGATGGTGGGGCTGGGTGGAGGATGATGGTGGGGCCAGGTGGAGGTTGATGGTGGGGCCAGGTGGAGGTTGATGGTGGGGCCTGGTGGAGGTTGATGGTGGGGCCGGGTGGAGGTTCATGGTGGGGCCAGGTGGAGGTCGATGGTGGGGCCGGGTGGAGGTTGATGGTGGGGCCGGGTGGAGGTTGATGGTGGGGCCGGGTGGAGGTTGATGGTGGGGCCGGGTGGAGGATGGAGCAGAAGTGGGTCTGTGTTTATGTACAGTTGGGTGTCATCGGCATAGCGGTGGACTCATTTTGTGCTGGGCGACAATCTGGCCAGGAGGAAGCATGTGCAGTGGAAAGAGGGTGGAGCCGAGGACAGAACCCTGAGGAACGCCACAGGTGGCAGTCTGGGTTCATGATTTGGCTCCAACAATGGAGATATATGTTCTGTTCTGGTGGTGAATCAAGAGCAGTGTGAGGTGGAGGAGGACGGTGTCTTCTGCTGCAGTTTGCTGTAGTTTGTGAGGATTTGTGGATCCACAGTTGTTGTTTTCAGTTGGGATGGAACAGAGCCGACTGTGGGACTGACTAATAGTGAGAACAGGTGAGAACAGGTGAGATGTGCAGTGGTTGAGCAGATGGACAGTCAGAACAATGTTCGCCTTTCCAGTGTTTCTGGTTCATCCGTTTCAAGACGTTGTTCTATAAACAGAGTCCCAGTTTCAGTTCAGCTCTGCTCTCTCTTCATTCCTTGACTCTACAACTTTAAATCCCGAAGAAAGCTTGGCTGCGAGCGAACATGCTTCAGCACATCGCTTCTTCTCCAGCGGTGGTTTGATTGTAATCCCGGCAGAGGAGAACACAGGAGGTTCCTCTGTGTTTGGAACCTTCACGGTTCACGATGGGAATTCAGGTCAGCCGGAGTGAAGCTGAGCAGCAAGCAGCGCCGCTCTCCATCTCCGCCCTGGCTCCTCAGCAGATGAAACATCCCGTTGATCTTCATCTCCGCTTTTTCTTTGCCTTCACATCTCTCTGCCTCCTAATTCCAATCTCCTCCTCCTCCTCGTCTTCATCCTCCTCCTCCTCCTCCTCCCAGACGGGCGCAGCAGCAGCGCTCATCAACCTCTGTTGCTTATTCAGACTTTTATTATCCTCACTATTGTGCGAGAGCGGAGGAGGCAATAAGGCTGGGTTGAGACGAGAGCGAGCTGAATGTTGATTTTACTTCATCTGTCTCTGTCTCACACACACACACACACACACACACACACACACACCATATTAACGTCTATTGGAGGAGATATGAGACTGAAAACAGGTTTCTGTTTAATTAAAGAACACATGAGAACCTGTGTCAACGAAGCTGTACATCCAGAGAACCGTCACGGCGAGTGTTTTATAATGTGTGTGTTTGAATTCAACAGGTGTGTCTCAGCTCCATCAGAGGAGGAGAAACGGCGGACGCTCTTCGCTCCTCCTCTTGCTCCTCGTTTCAATCTGTGCTCTCGCCTCTTCACAGGGGCCCATCGAGAACGACGTGGTGATCCACGTGGCGCTGATCGCCGAGAGCCAGAGGTAGAGTGTGTGTGTGGGTGCGTGGGTGCGTGCGTCCGTATTGACCTGGAGCTCCAGCTCCTGCTGCTGGCTTGTGGTCCTCCCTTGGTGAACGTGCGCGCCTCGTGCACACTGCAGCTCAGGCCTCTCAGACGTTGACGGCTTCGCTGCAGCAGCGAGTTCATCGTGGATGGATGCAGCGGGTGGCGCCGCGGTCTCCAGCGTTCTGCAGAACCGCCGCTGAACGAGTTTCACCACCGCTCTCACAGATTCATGGCTCTGGGAATGTTTGCCTCCCAAACTGTTGTTACAGCTAATTTTAGTCAGTAAAACACTCTAGGATTAGAATTAATGCTCTCTGGGAAGATAAGGAAATAGTTGAATTTTTTTTCTGTATTTGGTCCAGTAATCATTTAATCCTCACTGAAATCAGTACAGTGTGAAAAACACATGAATTATACACATTAATCTTCCCTCAGATTAATTCAAATACAGTGACAATCGAGTAGATCGGCCTTGATGAAATGATTAACGCTTGTGACATTTAAGCTTTATGATTTGCTGTTTATTTATTCACTGTTAATAATGTTGAACATTTTAAATCTAAACTCAGTTTGGATTGGAGGTGGAGAATTGGCAGCATGTAATCTCTGCGGGGGTGACGACCACAACACGTCACTTTAACATCTTTTCCTCTGGTGTGACGGTCCCATACCTGGTTCACCTGAACAGCAGCAGTGATTCAGGAAAGCTGCATTTTCCTCCGTTTCCATGGAGACAGGGTCAGAGCGTTTTCAAAAAGTTGCGTCTTCAGTGACTCCTAGTACCGTTGCTGTGTATACCGACACCCACAATGCAACAGCAGCTTTGCGTTTTAGCTGAGAAAGATGTTGACTTGAGGAATGACTCATCAGGCTGAATGTAGCCTGGACTTCAGACTGCATGAAGGTGCATGTTGTACCTGAGCGTGTGAGGGATGTGACTGGATGGATGGACCATGAGATCAATAAGAAGCCACGGAGAGCTTCAGCCATGTGGCTTTGATGAGTTTTACCCTCTAGTTTGTGAATGAGAACATTCCCAGAAGCACTAAGGCTAATCTACCTGGCGTGACGCAGCCTGGCGAGTCCTTCAAACCACGGAGTGAATGCTGGGTACTGATGCGTCTGCTTCTGCTCCCGTCCGGCTCTCTGTCTGTCGCTGATCTCGTCACGCTCTGTTTGCAGACTGCAGGTGTTTCTGAACACGTATGGCATCCAGACGCAGACGCCGCAGCAGGTGGAGCCCATCCAGATCTGGCCTCAGAAGGAGCTGGTGAAGGTGAGGCTGCTCATCGCCGCCGCCGCCGCCGCCGCCGCCGCCGCCACACAGGCTGCTGTACGGCAGTGTTCTGTTTGAGGCCCTCATGCATTGTTGTTGAGGGAATGAGCAGAGCGGCCTGTCCACAGAGACGTGTCCCTCGTGGTCTGGGGGGTCCGCGGTCGAGGGACCGTCCCTGGAAGGGCTGCAGACTTGCTGCAGTGTGATTCGCTGCAGTAGCTCGTCTCTTGCACTCAGGGCTCATAATTATCTTCACAAAAGGAGATTCGCATTCTGTGCTCTGAATGAACTTCAGGGAAAGAAAGTGTCAGACTTATCGACGCCGCTTCACCGACACAACCGCTCAGATCAATGGTGCAGGCAGGCAGATTATATCTGAGCCGCCGTCTATCAATATCTGTGTAGATCTTGTGCTTCCAGGGCTTCTGATCTGAAGCGCTCCTTCTCCATCGTCCCGTCAGTCCCAGGCAGGCTGTGGAGAGTTTGAGGTGATTGATTGGTGACTGCTGGTGCTGACTGATCAGTGTAACGGCGGAGCTGTCACCGTGGCAGATTGGAGACACGTGGAGCTGAACGTTTTCCAGAGCCGCACTCAGAACGTCCCAGAAGATGGAGGAGGTCTTTCATCCAGGAGCCATTTTAATCACTTACAGCATCGACTTTCCCTCTTCAGCGTCCTCAGCAGAGAATAAACCGATCGGGTGTTTTATAATCAGGGTGCATTCTTCTCTTTTCGTGTAACTTAAACAGTGGAGTACGTCACAAATGTGATGTTTAAATTCGCTTTAAACGGTGAGTAGATTGATCACAACGCTCTTTGTTTCTCAGCTGTAATTTTACTACTGAAATTTGGAAAATCAGACTGAAAACCTGTACATGGAGCACTGTCTGTATAATCCAGAATGTTGTTGATGAAAATTCTCATGAAGCTGAAATGAGCTGCTTGGACTGAAGTTTAAGTAACTAAACTTTAAACTGAACCTAACATAAAGCGTTAAATAATGTAGTGCGGTGGACTCACCCCCACCAGTCTCAAAACAAACAAAAGATGTTGTTTCTTGATAAAATGAAAGAAGCAAACCCTGACTGTTCCAGCACCAGGCTGTGGGCAGTGGCAGGGGAGTCGGGGTGCTAAACTGACGGGTCCCATCTGATTTGAAATTTGACATCCTTCAAATAAAGAACAGGACAAAGGACCCCCCCCCCCCCCCCCCCCCCCCCCCCCCCCCCCCCGGTCGCTGTTCCGGGTTGTTCCTCGCGCGACGCTCCTCCGTCTGCAGCAGTGAGGCTGCAGCTGCGTTGGAGACGCTGTCGGTGTTTGATGCGAGCGGCTGCAGCAGAGCTGTCGGTCTGCAGGTAGAAATCCTGCATTGAGATGACAGTTAGACATAAAATCTGCAGATGTGTTCTGCGCCTCGGGGAGGAGATGAAGCTATTGTAACTCCTACGTGTAACAAGTCCAGCACTGGCTGCTATTTCCATCCTGTCCACTCTCCTCCTTTCATCTCTGGCAGATGACACCATTTGCACTGTCATATCTGTGACACCGGGCGCTGCCTCCTCTGCGGCGTCTGCTTCTCCCACGTCGCAGCCGTCACTCACGGCTCCGGCCGGGACTCAGACGCCGTCTCTCATCTGCATGTGTGTGTTTGAAGTGCGTCGTCTCTGCGTCGTCTGCCTCCCCCCGTCACACCTGCCACTCAAACCGCGGTCCTCTGCCTCGCCTCTGTTCCTCGTCCGTCATGTTTCCCGCGTGGTGACTCTGCTCCCGTCTGTTAACAGCTATAAACACCCACTTCCCCTCATCCTGTCCTCTGTTAAGGATCTGCACCCCCAACCACCCCTCCCCCGACCACTGTGCCCCACTCCACCTCACCCCCGTCCATCACTGCATCCAGTCTGTTCACCCCGTCACCCCCTCCACACCTGCAGCCACCCCTCCACCCTGTCAGACACTAACCACCGCTCCCTCCTGTGGGTGACCCCCCCTCAGACGCCCCTCAGACCCCCCCTCCCCTGCCTGCCTCTCTGTGCTGCGTGATGCTCAGCCTCTCACATGGATTTGCCGTTTGGAGTCGGAGCGGACGCTGTGCTGAATATTAAACCCTGAGCCCAGACAGACGTTCCTTCCTCGACAGAATCTGTTTATCTCCGAGCCACCGCCATCTCAGGCGCTGCAGGCTGCGTCTTCACCTCGCCTCCCTTCCCTCAGCCGTTTGATTGTGTTGACAACAGCTGTCTGATGACGGCGGAGAGTGGCAATTACATTTGCTATGTGCGAGTCCGCCCGCTCACCCTCAAGCCTATCCTCTCACAAAGCTCTGCTCTCCCAGACCTGTCCTCTTCGCCGTTTCTATCTGATTCTGGGGATCAGTCTCACTTCTCTGCAGACGCTCGGAGTTACCTGCTGTACTCATCCTAATGAAACCTGGAAGATGCTCTCAATACAGGACGTTCAGGTCATTAAATCCTCTTCTTGTTCCATCCAGAGTCCTGTCAGTTGACTCACCGCCTCTCCTGTAGAAATGTGCAAAATGTAATAAATATTGAATGTGTCAGCAGCAGCCCACACGAAAAGTGAAATTTTTCCATAACTCTGCCCAGCTCGGTTCTCCTGGGAGTAAACAGTGGGCGGTGCCCCTCGAGAAATGCTGCTGGAGTCTCGTTGTGCAGCTCTTGATGAATTTTTGCGCCGTCTACACTGCTGCATTCGAGAACTTATGAAACTTTCAGCCGCCACAGTTTTTCACATATTTTACCTTCAGAGCCTAAATATGTTTTCCAAGTTGAACTGGCTGATCGTCAGTCACTGTTAAACCCACGTTAGCAATGGCGAGCAACACACTCAAAACTTTAACAATGGAGAACACAGACACTCGTATGGACAGAACTCCAAGTGGGATTGTTACCGTGACTGTCAACTCTAAAACTACCAAGTCCAGGAGACTCTGGACTGGTATGAATGGGGCCACAGTCAAACTTCTTTTCCGATGTTTGGCTCAATTCACTTTTTTTTATTCAAAATATACGTTGCGTACCACCTGTGACCACTAGATGTCTCTGATTGACAACAATAAGAAGAATGCCACAGAAGCAATTGTTAATTTTGTCAAGAAAAACTTCAACGAAAACTATTCGTTGACGACCCTTTATTCCGTGACTAATTTGTGACGAGAACGTAAATTTAATAAATAATGACAACAAAAACTAAAACGAAATCTCTGGACATCATGAACTGACGAGTAAAAATGTGACAAAAAAGCTGACGCTGGCCGCCGGACAAGCTGGGTTACAACCATCCTCACACCGGGCTTGCTCCGGTCCAGCTCCGGTCTGGCTCCGGTCCGGCTCCGGTCCGGCTCCGGTCCAGCTCCAGTCCGGCTCCGGTCCGGCTCCGGTCCGGCTCCAGTCCGGCTCCGGTCCGGTCCAGCTCCGGTCCGGCTCCGGTCCGGCCCCGGTCCAGCTCCAGTCCAGCTCCGGTCCGGCTCCGGTCCAGCTCCAGTCCAGCTCCGGTCCAGTCCAGCTCCGGTCCAGCTCCAGTCCAGCTCCGGTCCGGCTCCGGTCTGGCTCCGGTCCGGCTCCGTACGGAGACGCAGCACCGCAGCACTCTCAGTGCAGTGTGCTTCTTTTCTTCTTCTTGTTCTGTGATGTTTTACAGCAGCTTGCATCCCGTTAGTTGTATTACCGCCACCTGCTGGTCATTGTGATCGGAGCTTTTTTCTTGCAGGTTGACATTTGTTGAAAGAATTTACAGAAAGAATCTGAAGCTCATGTATTTAAATTTTTTCTAACAAGCCTTAGATATTCATATTTATGATACAAGAGTGTATTATACATATATGATTCTAAATTTAAAGGTGCATTAAGAAGTTTGCACGTTTTATGCAAAACAGCGCCCCCTGCAGGCCTTGGGCGTAATGCAGCTTTGTGAAAAACTCGTGCCTGCGTGCACGGAAGAGAGGAACTCCTTCCTCGCTCGTTTAGTAGCGCTCAAGTAAAATGCAAGTGTCTTCTCCCTGGTGGAGTCTGTGTGGAGCTGTGGCAGTGCTAGAAGCCAGTCTGTTCTGACTTTCTGGAAGATCCTGCTCAGTTGTTGCTCACTAAGCATCTGGCGGAGTAATGGCGGACAAAGCGAAACCTAACCAGCTGGAGCGCACATTACGTCATTCTTTTCAAATTCTCCCCAAAAAAACTCTGGTGCCGGACCGGCACTGTGACTTTCAAGTGACAGTTTAGCGCTGTTAGAGGTTCTGGTAATGAATATGTCAGGGCACATTGTACACATCATTAAAAATGTGGAACATATTTATGGTGGAAAATAAGTATTTTTAAGGTTGTAAAACTCCTTAATGCACCTTTAAATATCTAAGCATAATTAAAGATATGCTTACAGTGGAGTTTTTACAACCGTGACAAATATCCTTTTGCACTTCTGCTACTGTGGTTTTATGTTGTGTTGTTTTTATGTGTATGTGTATGTTGATGTAGCACTGTGCCCAAGAAAAATTTCCTACTGGGACAATAAAGCTATCTATCTATCTGTCTATCTGTCTATCTGTCTGTCTGTCTGTCTGTCTATCTGTCTATCTAATATACTACAGTACAACAAAATTGTCAAATTTCACCAAGACTAAAATTAAGACTAAAACTGAAACTAATTTCCACAGACTAAATTTTAACTAAAACAAAACTAATGAATGAATGTTCTTAGCTCCTGAGTGAGGCACATTGTTACCCTGAAGTTCAAAGGTCTCTCCATGTGACCTCCGGTCTAGAGCAGTCCTGAGTATCGTTCATCCTCCACCCTGTTTCTGTCCTCACAGTTGGTAGGTTTGCATGTTCTTCTCTCTGTTTGCTCTGAATTGTACATCATGTTGACCACCAGCTGCTTTGGTTTGGAGGTCTCTGGGGTGAGAGAGGAAGTGTTGGGGGTCAGGAGTCCACCTCAGCGCTGAAGGACATTCAGAAGGCTTAAAGGGAAGCCCGATCAATCGAAATCCAGTTGAGGATTGCATGTAATCAATTGAAATGGGGAAGTCATGCTGCGTGTCCGTGGTTCGATTCCTGCTGGCCATATCCTGAGCGTTTGGTCTCTGTCTGACGCTCCGGTTGAAAGGATAATGTCAGAGAGGCTGTTTTGCTGGTGATCTGTATGCTGTCAGAGCCTCTCAAATCCTTCCAGGGAGGATTTCCATCGGTAGCCATCGCCGGGGAGGGGGGCTTGACTGATAGCAGTGTTTTCCTTTCTATTTGTCCCGTTCTTATAACTGCTTCTCTGCATATTGTCTGTGTAAAGAGGCACGAACTGCTGTATTTCCAGTCACAGTCTGTGCTCCTTTTTATTTCAGCAGAAATGTGGGCATCCTGTAAAACTGCAGTATTTCAACAGAAGGCATCTTAAACCACAGCAGGCACATTAACAGGTACAAGCTGTTCCTTAAAGCCTCTTTATGCTAAAGCCTCGCAAACCGAAGGTCTGCCTGACACTCAGTACCCACCCACACCGTCATTTGGGGCTGTTTGTCACGGTGTTGAATGCCCGTCGGTATCTTTACCAGGAGTCTCTGTGTAAAGGTGAATCTCTTCATGTTTGTTGACTCTGACGGTCACATTTCTAACAGCTTCCCCGTGTTTACAGCTCCGGTCTGAGCTGCTATCAAACGGAGGATTAAAAGTTTTGTTGGAATGTTGTCGGCAAAGCGTTCCCCGTCCTCACGGGTTTGTAAAGCCAGCTCTGATGTGAGGTTTTCTCAGTCTGCGGAGGGTTCCACCTGTTTGTGTCTGCCGGCTGTGCCGGGGTCAGTGGAAATGCAGGGAAATGAAAGGGTGCTTTGATAGGCTGCCTGCATGTCGCCGCCGCTCATTGGTATTCTGAACACTGGGAGTGTTGGGTGCAGAGGTTCTTCCAACCTCTTTCAGCTTTTCTCCTGCAGGTGTCATCTGCGAGGGCAGCGGCTTACGAAAGCCCCGATTCCACAGTCAGCCCCCCTCCCTGTAAATGTACACGTTCATTAAAACAATCAGCCTTTTCTCTGCTCATTTTCAGTTATGTCTTTAAATCAGCTGCTTTTTTTTTTCCTTCTTTTCTTGACGTGCCTGGCCTGAGCTTTTCACAGCAGTGCAGTGTGGGAACACACGGGAGTGGCAGAGCACCACCTTATGGAGGGCAGTGGGTACTGCGGCTGAAGTCAGCAGCAGGGCGGACGGATGATGGACACGTTTCCTGCAGCAGCGCTGGAGCCTGTGGGCGGAGGACGCCGTGTCCACACAGAACAGGCTGCGGGGGGGGCGGGGTGTCTTCAGGGGAGCCAGTTCTGTTCATTTAACCAGATTCATCAGGAAACAGATGGTGTGCATGTATGTTCAAACACACACACACACACACACACAGTTTGACTGCAGTGGGCTTCACTCAGATCAATACCTCGTCTCTGCATGCTGAACTTGGTGAGTCGTGACGGTCGGCAGCAGCATCAGGCTTCCGGCAGCCTGTGGATCCTCATCGCCGCCATCTTTAAATGCATGTTGGAGACAGCTGAGGGAGAAGGTCACGACCTCTCCGGCCGTGCACTTTGATCTGATAAGCAGCTAATTACTGCTGCACTTCAAAGATGATTGAACACTGCGTTTCATTTTTTCCTTCTCATCATTACTGTCTGGTTGGACTGTGAAGCTCCTGACCTCAGCTGCCTCAGCCAAACTGCTGCTGGAGCTGAACTGCTCTCCCAAACCTTCCACTGCACACATGCTGCACTGACACGGACGTGTTGCGGCTCCTAAACGGGCTCTGTACCTGCGGTTGAGTCAGGACAGGCATGGGGCATGGGGCAGTCGGGACACGCTAAGTGGCTAACGCGGGGGCTAGCTGGGAGCTTGAATTCATTGTGCTGAGGACTGTTCTTGCTGCCGCGGTGGTAAGGGTGCTCACGGGTGTGCTGGGCTCCACTAAGCACAGCGCTGATGGCAGCGGGGGGACCGTTCATTATCACCACGTCTCGTAACTTCACTCCCAGATGCCATCCCTGCCTGCTGCTGCCGTATGGAGCCGATTTCAGCTTATGAGCTGCAACAACAGCAAAAGTCTCAGTGGGACAGTCAGATACGAGCCTCACGCCTTCATTACGCCGCGGAGTGGAGCCAGGCAGCGTGACATTTCAAATCAAATATACTTTAAATCTCAGAGCGGCACTGATGCAGTCGCTGGGACTCACTCCGATAACCATGTTTTCATTTCTGCAATCACACCGTTTAGCAGGAAGGCTGCTTTTACCATCAGATATTTACTGATGTCCCTGTGTGTGTGTGTGTGTGTGTGTGTGTGTGTGTGTGTGTGTGTGTGTGTGTGTGTGTGTGTGTGTGTGTGTGTGTGTGTGTGTGTGTGTGTGTGTGTGTGTGTGTGTGTGTGTGTGTGTGTGTGTGTGTGTGTGTGTGCTTGTACAGGCGTACCGTTTCCTGGCCATCAATAAGAAGCTGGGTTTGAGTGGGCGTCCAGAGAGGCCGGTGGGCTGCATCGGCACCTGCAAGGTATTGAAACACACACATGTACACACTGGTCAGGGGCGAGGGAGGCGCACGAACCTCCCAGAGCGGCAGCACCGATACGACCACGTCTCCTCCAGAACACACGCACACGCACACACACACACACACACACACACACACACACACAGAAAATCTGTGTGTGTGTGTGTGTGTGTGTGTGTCAATGAATGCTGAATAGATTTTGCTCGTTCTCTCCACTTATTGCATTTTAATGTCCTAAGCTGCTGTCGGGCAGTGTGTGTGTGTGTGTGTGTGTGTGTGTGTGTGTGTGTGGCAGCAGCCTGTGTCGTGCTAATGTCTCTTTGCTGGTGTTTGTAGTTGTTTTTTTTATTTTTTAATCCCAAATTGCGGCCGGAGCCGAGGCTGAGGCAGCCTCCTCAAACAAAGACAAACAAATGAACGTCCCAACGCACCGCCGAGACAACGTTATAATGGAGCTTTTATGGCGAGGGCGGCAGAGCGCCAGAGGACATTACCATGGCCCGTGTGTGTGTGTGTGTGTGTGTGTGTGTGTGTGTGTGTGTGTGTGTGTGTGTGTGTGTCCTGAGCCCTGATTCCTCCTCCATCGGAGGATTGATGGCTTGTTTTGTGCCCTGCCCACCATAATGTATACATGGCTACTTGTGAGTCATCCGTCTGCTAATGCAATCTTTTGTGTGTGTGTGTGTGTGTGTGTGTGTGTGTGTGTGTGTGTGTGTGTGTGTGTGTGTGTGTGTGTGTGTGTGTGTGTGTGTGTCTAGATTTATCGTATCCTGGGAAAGACGGTGGTGTGCTACCCGATAGTGTTCGATCTGAGCGACTTCTACTTGTCGCAGGACGTGATGCTGCTGATCGATGACATTAAGGTGAGTGAGAGTCTGGTCCTGAAGCTCCACCCAGGCCTCCACCCTCACTCACACCTGACCGCAGCTCACAGACAACCCAGAGTCCGCTGAATGGGCCGAAACGACCCATTAAATATACACACAACTAATAATGCTGAATGGTTATCAAACCATCAGAGCGCCGAGTTTCTTGATCCAGTGACAGTTTGGGCTGCTGGAGATCTGAGGAACTGCTGTATGTCTATAACCATGTTAGCATTGCAGCTCACATTTTATTCTGTTTCATGACTTTGCTTAGAGTGTTGGATCCGTGTGATGTTGACAGCATGTTGTTTCCTGGCAGACGGTTTCATTAACAAGGCTGATGACGAGCAGCTAATCCTCATTTAAACTAATTCTGCTTTTGAAGGACGTGAATCAGCTGAAGCAACGACTCCATGTGCGCGCTGAGCCAGAGACCTGCCTCTGACTGATGGTTTCATTTACTGATGCAGCCACAGAGTGGTAGAAATATAGCTGGTAGATATTAAAAAGCCAGTGGGTGGGTTTGAGTCAACATATTGATATGCAGAGTAAATGACTGCTGCAGCAGCGCTAATGCAGTCTGGAGAGAGAGTCTGCAGCCCAGCTCTTTAAATCTGTCTTTTCAGTCTTTAATACCAGGTTCAGGACTCAAAGGGAGAAATAGTGGCTCTGTGTGTGACGGAAGAGATGGAGGTTCCGTCCAGCCTGTCCTCAGATCCCACCGGTCACTGCCGATCATTCATCAGAACGTTGATAGAAACACTCTGGGCTCTTTCTGCTGAGTCTGAATCAGAGTGGCGTGATGAGTGACAGTCTGAGAGAGGAGACCACGGTTAATGTGTGTGTGTGTGTCCGTGTGTGTGTGCAGAACGCCCTGCAGTTCATCAAGCAGTGCTGGAAGATGCCGGGCCGTCCTCTCTTCCTGGTCCTCATCCGTGAGGATAACATCAAGTAAGACACACACTCCATGGCTGTTCCGTCTGCTCCCCCCTCTGCTGGCCTCCTCCTCCTCCTCCTCTCCTCTCATCCTGCCTCAAAATGCCTCAAACTCCAGCCAGCCCTCTGCTGTCCGTCCCTCATGTCCCCCCCCCCGCTCCATCCGTCTCCATCACAGGAAGGTGTGACTGTTTGCTCTCTGATTGGGTGATAATGTCTCTCATTTGTATCGGTGCGGCGCTGCCGGCGGGCAGATCGCCGCAGTGCTGAGCGTCCGGCAGAACCCTGTGAGACATGTGCTGCAGACGTGAAGAGGAAGCAGCCGGTGGTGTGTAGCCGGTGGTGTGTAGCCGGTGGTGTGTAGCCGGTGGTGTGTAGCCGGTGGTGTGTAGCCGGTGGTGTGTAGCTGGTGGTGTGTAGCCGGTGGTGTGTAGCCGGTGGTGTGTAGCCGGTGGTGTGTAGCCGGTGGTGTGTAGCCGGTGGTGTGTAGCCGGTGGTGTGTAGCTGGTGGTGTGTAGCCGGTGGTGTGTAGCCGGTGGTGTGTAGCTGGTGGTGTGTAGCCGGTGGTGTGTAGCCGGTGGTGTGTAGCCGTGGTGTGTAGCCGGTGGTGTGTAGCCGGTGGTGTGTAGCCGGTGGTGTGTAGCCGGTGGTGTGTAGCCGGTACACCCGGTGGTGTGTAGCCGTGGTGTGTAGCCGGTGGTGTGTAGCCGGTGGTGTGTAGCCGGTGGTGTGTAGCCGGTGGCGTGTAGCCGGTGGCGTGTAGCCGGTGGTGTGTAGCCGGTGGTGTGTATGTGGGGTGTGTGTAGCTGGTGTGTAGCTGGCGGTGTGTATGTGGGGTGTGTGTAGCTGGTGTGTAGCTGGGTGGTGTGTATGTGGGGTGTGTATAGCTGGTGTGTAGCCGGTGGTGTGTATGTGGGGTGTGTGTAGCTGGTGTGTAGCTGGGTGGTGTGTATGTGGGGTGTGTATAGCTGGTGGTGTGTATGTGGGGTGTGTGTAGCTGGTGTGTAGCTGGGTGGTGTGTATGTGGGGTGTGTATAGCTGGTGTGTAGCCGGTGGTGTGTATGTGGGGTGTGTGTAGCTGGTGGTGTGTATGTGGGGTGTGTGTAGCTGGTGGTGTGTATGTGGGGTGTGTGTAGCTGGTGTGTAGCTGGGTGGTGTGTATGTGGGGTGTGTATAGCTGGTGTGTAGCCGGTGGTGTGTATGTGGGGTGTGTGTAGCTGGTGTGTAGCCGGGTGGTGTGTATGTGGGGTGTGTGTAGCTTGTGTGTAGCTGGCGGTGTGTATGTGGGGTGTGTGTAGCTGGTGTGTGTGTAGCTGGTGTGTAGCTGGCGGTGTGTATGTGGGGTGTGTGTAGCTGTTGTGTAGCCGGGTGGTGTGTATGTGGGGTGTGTGTAGCTTGTGTGTAGCTGGCGGTGTGTATGTGGGGCGTGTGTAGCTGGTGTGTAGCTGGCGGTGTGTATGTGGGATGTGTGTAGCTGGTGTGTAGCTGGCGGTGTGTATGTGGGCTGTGTGTAGCCGGGTGGTGTGTAGCCAGGTGGTGTGTATGTGGGGTGTGTGTAGCTGGTGTGTAGCCGGGTGGTGTGTAGCCAGGTGGTGTGTATGTGGGGTGTGTGTAGCTGGTGTGTAGCCGGGTGGTGTGTAGCCAGGTGGTGTGTATGTGGGGTGTGTGTTGCTGGTGTGTAGCTGGTGGTGTGTATGTGGGCTGTGTGTAGCTGGTGTGTAGCCGGGTGGTGTGTAGCCAGGTGTTGTGTATGTGGGGTGTGTGTAGCCGGGTGGTGTGTAGCCAGGTGGTGTGTATGTGGGGTGTGTGTCGCTGGTGTGTAGCCGGGTGGTGTGTATGTGGGGTGTGTGTAGCTGGTGTGTAGCCGGGTGGTGTGTATGTGGGGTGTGTGTAGCTGGTGTGTAGCCAGGTGGTGTGTATGTGGGGTGTGTGTAGCTGGTGTGTAGCTGGGTGGTGTGTATGTGGGGTGTGTGTAGCTGGTGTGTAGCTGGTGGTGTGTATGTGGGGTGTGTGTAGCTGGTGTGTAGCCGGGTGGTGTGTATGTGGGGTGTGTGTAGCTGGTGTGTAGCCGGGTGGTGTGTAGCCGGGTGGTGTGTATGTGGGGTGTGTGGCTGGTGGTGTGTATGTGGGGTGTGTGTAGCTGGTGTGTAGCCGGGTGGTGTGTAGCCAGGTGGGGTGTATGTGGGGTGTGTGTAGCTGGTGTGTAGCTGGCGGTGTGTATGTGGGGTGTGTGTCGCTGGCCGTGGATCAGGAGGCGGTCTGGTCGGAGCAGCAAGGCGCCTGGCTCAGCCTTCAGTCCTGGTTATTTCACACTTTGGTTCATACACACGAGTTTATGGGCGTGTTTGACGGAGGGACGATGTTCCCCTGTGTGCCACCAGGGGGAGCCGCTTCAACCCCGTGCTGGACATGCTGGCCTCCTTCAAGAAGGGAAGCATCGGAGGGGTCAAAGTTCACGTGGACAGACTGCAGGTTTGTGGATCCAGCTGTGCTTCCTGTCTGCATCAGGCTGACGTTCAGGACGCTCCTCTGGGCTGGGTGACAGAAAGGCTTCACAAGGGGGGGCTTCACCAGGATTTATTACAGCTGGAAGATCAAACTTCAGTTATTCACAGTAACAAACAACACAAAGTTACAGTATTTTTAATAAGTTACAGTATCTTCTCTTTCAAACACTTGAGAAAAAAGTCTCATTCAGGGTAATAATAACACATAATTTGTTCACGCTGATATTCTAACCCTTGTCAGTCCTGCTCAGAATGTGGAGGAAGGAATGTAGAACCTGGAGCAGACGATTTAGATCAACTATTCAGAGACTGTCTTCATTCCCAAGACATTAAAATAGATGTCATTTTGTTCAAAGCATGATTTCAAGTAGCAAGACAAGATCCAGAAAGACAAGATCCGACACGACAACAAAGATGTGACAAGACAACGAGCCTTTATTTATAATCAGCAGAAAGAGCTCATGAAATGTTAATGTGATGCTCTGTAATCTGGTAATCGTCTGATTTTCTTTCACCTAAAATCAAAATTCAAATTAATGTACACTTTTTCAAAAGTCCTGATATAAACAGGTTTTCCATCTTTGATGTGTTTAGTTTTTGGCTGATGCGCGGCTGAAGCAGTGTGTTTGAGTCAGAGGCCTGAAAGGCTCAGCTCCTCTCAGCTCCGTCACAGGAATCTAACTCCACAGAGGCTCCAGCGCACAGCTCAGCTTTACCTATCAAACCACTTCCTGTTCCAGCTCTCAGCCCTTCTCTCAGTGTTTCCCTGGTCTCACAGCAGGTGGACGGTGGAGTGGCATGGCGGAGCAGTGGTTTGCACCGCTGTGTCACAGCGGGAAGCTCCAGGTTTGAGTCTGAGTGTTTATGTTGAGTCGGTTTTCTCCAGAGCTGAACCAAATTCACGGTAGTTCAGGAGCAACGTGCACATGGTCCAGTCTGATCTGGAGCGGGCCGGACTGGAGGACTACAACTCTAAATCTCCGTTCACACAGAGACGGCTTTCAGTAACTGGAACTCAGAAACATAGCTGCACGTCTGAGTTCCAGTAGCTCCGCCCTGAACACAGTC